>NC_037671.1:99910376-100210376 GCF_003255815.1 Theropithecus gelada | reverse complement strand
TGTAAAGCTATGCTTCATGAATAAAATAGTAGAGGCAAAAGAAGTGGATGTACATTCTCAAAATAGCAGACAGTGAGCATACAGAGTAAGGCATGTCCAATTTTATGGCTAATTTAAAATTATAAGCCTTGAGAACCATGTTGGGCCATCATTATATTGTTCAGATTCAATAAAATATAGTAGATGATATCCATTAAAAGATACTGAAACTCTAAATAAAAAAGTTTTACAAAATGCTATATTAACAGTTCTTTAATAAATATTATATCTTAAATATGAAGGTTAGAAAAGGGAGAGAAATTCTCATGAATTACCTGTACCAAATATTTTGCCCTAAAGATAATAGAAAATTAGGATGAGAAGTAGGAAATGATATGTATTTTATACTTATGTTTTTTGCTACTTCTTGATTTTAATTTTATAGTTTTATTTTTAATTTATAGATTCTTATAAATTAAAAGATTATAGTCTATTGATTTTTCTCAGTCACATTTATTAAAATCTAATTTACTTAAAATGTACACTTTTTAATTATACATTTCTACCGTCAGTTCTATGAATCCCAATAAATGCATAGAATTGTGTAACCCTCACCAAACCAACATACAAAACAGGCCCGTCACCTCATAAAATCTTCTCGTGCCTCTTTGTATTCAAATTCCTCATCTACTCCCGTTGCCTGACAACCACTGATCTGATTCTGTCCCATTGTTACACACAGAATCATTCAAAATAATGATTTAATTTATCAAAAATGTTGATTATGTTGCATAAAATAATCCAGTTCTAAAGAAGTTTGAGGTTCATTCATATCATTACATGTATCTATAGTCCATTTTATTTCATTGCTAAGTAGCATTCCATTTTATGAATGGACTGCAGTTTGTGTATCTTCCACCAGCTGAAGGACATTTGGGTTGTTTCCTGTTTGGGGCCATTACAAATAAAGCTGCTATAAACATTAGTGTATATTTTTATAATTTCTCTTGAATTAATTACCTAAGAGTGGGAATCCTGAACATTATCATGAGCATACATTTAACTTCATAAAAAATCTCCAACTGTTCTCCACAGTAGGTGTACTATTTTGCATTCCCATCAGCAATGTACAAGAGCTCCAGTTGCCCCGTATCTCAGCCAGCACTTGGTACTGCCAGTGTTCTCTTTGTATTTTAACCATTCTAATAGGTATGTGGTGACATCTTATTGTGAATTTTAAATTGCATTTGATTGATAACAAATCATATTTAGAATTGTTGTATGTACTTATTTGCCATCTGCATCTCTTTTTGGTGTAAGTCGGCTAGTTCAATTTTTTATTATTGTATTTTGAGAGTTCTTATATCTGGATACTAGTCATTTATAAGATATGTGATTTGAAAATATTTTACTCAGGCTATGGCTTGTCTTGATTTTTCTAAACTGCATACGTCTTAAGAAGAAAAGGGTTTTTTTTTTTTTTATTTAATAAACTGAAATTGATCTAATTTTCTTTTACGGACCGTGTTTTTGATGTCATGTCTAAGAAAACTTTGCCCAACCTGATGTCACAAAGATTTTCTCCTATACTTCTTCCAGAAGTTTTATAGTTTTAGGTTTTACATTGAGGTCTATGATCCATTTTTAGTTGATTTTTGAAATTGGTGCAAGGTATGGATCAGGGTTTTTGTTTCATACAGCTGTCCCCTTCTAGCATCTTGGTTGGAAAACATCCTGGACTTCCAGTTTTAGGTTCAACATGCAGAAAGCTTAGAAGTGAGCACTCCAAATCTTATAACAAGAAAAGAAGCTGGATGAACTCAAAAGTTGATGACTTTTCTGGACCTAGCAGAGAATTGAGGCTGCGGGGCAAACTGCCACCCCTGAAATCTGGAGAGATGGCTGAATATAGAGAATGGCAACAAGATCTTTTTACATGAAACACAATCCACTGGACCATAAACTGGTAAGGATACTTAAGTGGTATTTTTTTTTACTAATTACTGGAAGTTTAGTGCAGATTAGTATGAAAGTGAGAAATCCCTTCTGACCATAGTCTTAGGACCCTACCCACCCACAAGCATTGTGGGTTTTACCTCAAGGAACATAATGGGGTTTCATATGGCTACTAGTGTGAGAGGGCTTTGTTGGACATAGCAGGTTTTCATCTTTACATCTTATAGAATGTTTTTTGCATTTATCAAACTTGGGGTTTTATTAACTACTGTTGGATTCACAGGTGTTTCTTATAATCAATGATGTCAAATAATTGAAATGTTAACTATACTTATTTGGTTGACAAGTACAAGCCAAACATCTATCACTGGGTACTATTAAAATGTTTATAAGGTATATAAGGAAAAGTGAAAGTATAAGCTACCACATGAATTAGAACTCACCAAACAGCAAGTCATTTTTAAAGGAACTTATTAAAAGTTAAATTGAAAATAACAACTTACTAATAATGATACCTTACTGAACAGTTGTTTAAATTCAATTGTTTGTTTCTGAAATGTGGTTTTATAGAGAAAAAATAAAATTTAAGATAGATTAGTCAAGGTTAACACTAGACTGGGTAAATGAGGAGCATACAAATGCAATACAAATAAAGAACTAAAAAGGGGAAAAGCACTTTTGTGAATATAAGCATATTTCAATAATGTAGCTTGAAAACATGGAAGGAGTTGGAAAAAAAAGAATGGCACCAAGTGCCACAAAATCAAGAAGAAAAATATATGAAAATGCATAAGGATTAGCTCGATTAATGAAAGAAATGCCTGTGTCTTTTCAAATGGAAAAAGGAGCCAGGAGGAAAAGTAGCTTAAATGTTTCCTAATTGTAAAAATAACAAATAAGATCAAGAAACATTGCAAAGAATTGATGGAACAAAAATGAGCAATCGGAATTGGAGGAAAATAGGCATTCAGGAAATGTCAAGCTCATATTACACGTGTAGAAATGAGAGAAAAATATTTAAGCAGAAAAAAAAATAAGATTTGGAAAAGGTTACAAAGAAAGAATATACCAAAACTTAGTATGTTACAAGGTAATATGATTCAAACATTGAAGCAAAAAAAGAAATGTCAATTGCCAGCCAAGAAAATAAAATAGAGGTAAATAGAGGTGTTTAAAGACATTACTATCTCAATAAAATATTCTCACTTAAAATGGCAGAGACGGATCCAAAAGGCTAAACAGAATACATGAAGGTCATAAAAGTATACAATCAAAATGAATCGACCCATAATAAGCTACCACAAAATCTAGTTTCCCACGTGCTTGTTTGAATCAGTTGTGTCAATTGTTTTATGAATGTGGTAGACAGAAAACACTAAAGAAAGGCCATGGATCCGGAGTGTAATTATTTCCAAAATGACTACAATAAATAATGCAAAAATACAAAAAAAAGAAGAGATATAACATTTGCCAAGTGTCTATTATGTGGTTAAGCTAAATCATCACAGCAACAATTTAAAGTCAATATTATTGCTCGCATTCTACAGACAAGGAGACTAAATTCTAGCAGGTTAAGAAATTAACCCAAGGAATACCACTGGAAGCCAAGAAAACGGACTCTGATGTGGGTCTCTGAAGGTGAAGCCTGTGTTCTTTGCTTCCTTCCCTACTACAACTAAATCTAGTGATGTACATACTGCACACTACTATTATTTGTAGTAGGAAAGGAAAAAAATGACAGTGCAAATTGTAGGACTTTATAGTATGAATGGTAGGAATAAGGGTATTCACTATAAAATTGTTCAACTTCGTTGTATGTTTAAAAACTTTCAGGCCGGGCGCGGTGGCTCAAGCCTGTAATCCCAGCACTTTGGGAGGCCGAGACAGGCGGATCACGAGATCGAGACCATCCTGGCTAACCCGGTGAAACCCCGTCTCTACTAAAAAATACAAAGAACTAGCCGGGCGTGGTGGCGGGCGCCTGTAATCCCAGCTACTCGGGAGGCTGAGGCAGGAGAATGGCGTAAACCCAGGAGGCAGAGCTTGCAGTGAGCAGAGATCCGGCCACCGCACTCCAGCCTGGGTGACAGAGCGAGATTCCGTCTCAAAAAAAAAAAAAAAAAAAAAAAAAAAAAAAAAAAAAAAAAACTTTCAAAATAAAATGTTGCCATCTGGGGGTAGGAAAGATAGCTGACTGGAAGATCTAATGAGAAAAAAACTCTAGACATTAAATGTGGAGTGGTCACCTCAACTGAATATCAAAAACCTCAAAGGCCCATTTTCTTAAAAAATATCTTCACCAGAGTAGCAAAAAATAAATATGCACATCTCTTTTAGTTAAACGGCTTTATAGCTCTCATGTTGAAATAGAGATACATTGCCTGGATTGGAATAAGATCTTAAACCATTTAGATCCATGAACATATTATGCTACTTTCATCATCTTAATACTTTAGAAATTATACAAAAGGCCCTAGAATAATGGCACAAGGAACAGATACGGTTTGATACAGAAAACACTAGTTAATAAGAGCTGTACACCTATACTGTGTTTACTATGTTACAGACACTGTTCTAAACACACAACAAGCAATAACTTATGTAAGCTTCTTAACAATAAGATGAAGAAGGTATTTTTATTACATTCTACAATTGATAGCAGTAGTTTGACTCCAGATAACACATTCAGAGCCATTGTACTGCACAGCCTTTCTGAGGTTCATTGCTATCTATAGCATACATGGAACCCCCTGGACACCTGGGAGGGGTAAAGAGTTAAAAGTGATGGTGGTAAAGCTAAGGGGGTTGGGTAGAGGAGTTGGTGAAGAAGTAGGATTCAAAATAAAACTTATGGCCAGACGCGGTGGCTCGCGCCTATAATCCTAGCACTTTGGGAGGTTGAGGCGGGCAGATCATGAGGTCAGGAGTTTTGAGACCAGCCTGGCCAACATGGTGAAATCCCATCTCTACTAAAAATACCAACAAAAATTAGCCGGACATGGTGGTGGGTGCCTGTAATCCCAGCTACTCAGGAGGCTGAGGCAGAAGAATCGTTTGAACTCTGGAGGTGGAGGTTGCAGTGAGCCGAAATCGTGCCATTGCTCTCCAGCCTGGGTGACAGGGCAAGACTCTGTCTCAAAAATAAATAAATAAATAAATCATACATGACTTCACTTACGTTCTCACCAGTGCATTTTTTTGTGATAGGAAAAGAAAAGAAAACTATATCTACATGATGTTTTAGATAAAATAAGTATTTAGAAACATGATAGAAAGTCAATAAGAAGCCAAAAGGAGAGAAAAAGAAAAATATAGATGCTTATGCACTTGGAAGTAATGAAAATTAAGCAAGAAAGGGGGAAAAGATGATGGTGATTTATAAAAATTAATTTTTACAAAATTTCTGTCTTAGTTCAGCTGTTATAACAAAGTACCATAGACTGGGTGGCTTATAAACAATAGGAAGTTATTTCCCAATGATCTGAAGGCCAGATGTCTCATATCAGGGTGCCAGCATGGTCGGTTTCTGGTGAAGGCTCTCTTCCAGGCTGCAGGACTGCCATCATCTTGTTGTAACCTCACATGGTAGGAAGAGGACTAGAGAGTTCTCTGGGGTCTCTGTTTTAAGGGCACTAAACCTATTCAAGAGGACTCCAGATCCATGACCTAATTACCTCCCTACCTCCTAATACCATCATAATGGGGATTGGGATTTCATATGAAATCCCAACATATGAATTTTGGGGAAACATAAACATTCAGTGCATAAAAATTTGGGGAGACATAAACATTCAGTGCATAAAACAATTCTAAGTCAACAGTAATAACATTTTAAGTAGAAAAGTATCTGAAGATAGAACATGGAGTGAGTCCATTAGGCCAAATGCAAGACAGGTGCAAACCATTATGCATTTCTATACAAATGTTTTTCCTTTTAAATGTTTCTAGTTGCATTATTTTATTATCATGTTTTCCTACTCTGCACCCCAAAATTTTCTGGTTGGAGAAAATCCCTCATCATATGTTGTGAGGGCTCTGATTGCATAGGCTGAAGGGCCCTGGAACTCCCTCCTCGCTCTCAGAGAGACAACTCAAAAACACATGACCTGAGATCAGTCAACTGGATGTTTCTAGTAGGGCCTAGAAGTCCTGCAGGAGTAATGCAAACATTCAGTGGCTGGAATCTATGGTGGAGGCCTAGACCAAAACTATGTCACCTCCAATAAGCAGATAGAGACTAGGAAGCCTCAAGCAGTACTCAGGCTGTTCTAAGGCCTGATCTAGGCTAAACTGCAAGTGGCCTTACCTGTTACCATTTCTAAGCTTAATTCTTCAGCATTTCTATTGCTTCTATAATTTATCTTCCAGTCAACTCATTTTCAGCTTAAATTTGGTTTAGTTTTGTTGCTTGTGACTAGAAAACCTGAAAAAAAATTGGTCCTAAGGAGGGGCCACAGTATTGAAGGCAAGATGTAGAAGGCCACACTGCAACAGAGAAAGTATGAAAACATGAAGACCTGGGGTGGTGCTTCTTTCAGTGGCATTAAGTAGATAAGAGAGGACATGATAAGCTCATATCCTCAAATGTTGGGCTTAAAGAACAAACTGATACCCAGAGGCTTTCTCTGAAGGTACTAAAGAATTGCTTCACTGTTAAACTTCAGGGAAGAGGTGGCAAAAAGCTGAAACTTTGGGTGTGGGCAAGTAATGTGCGTGGGTTTTTTATCTTTTGTTTTTTAAGACAGGGTCTCACTATGTTGTCCAGGTTGGAATGCAGTGGCATGATCATGGCTTACTGCAGACTCAACCACCCAGGCTCAAGTGATCCTCTCACCTCAGCCTCCTAAGTAGCTGAGACTACAGGTGCATGCCACCATGTCCAGTTAATTTTTTTTTTTTTTTTTTTTTTGAGGCAGAGTCTCACTCTGTCGCCCAGGCTGGAGTGCAGTGGCCGGATCTCAGCTCACTGCAAGCTCCGCCTCCCGGGTTTACACCATTCTCCTGCCTCAGCCTCCGGAGTAGCTGGGACTACAGGCACCCACCACCTTGCCCGGCTAGTTTTTTTGTATTTTTTAGTAGAGACGGGGTTTCACAGTGTTAGCCAGTATGGTCTCGATCTCCTGACCTCGTGATCCGCCCGTCTCGGCCTCCCAAAGTGTTTTATTTTATTTTATTTTTTTGTAGAGATGGAGTCTTGCTATGTTGCCTGGGCTTGTCTCAAACTCCTAGACTCAAGTGATTCTCCTGCCTTGGCCTCCCAAAATGCATGAGCCACTGCATCCAGCAGTAATTTGTTGAATTATGTCCATGGAAGTTATAGCTTCACCACTTCCTTTTACATAAAACTTACGGCATTGATGAAGAAAAAGACCCTATAAATTGGAACAGGTATAAATAAAACGCCTCAGAAGACAAAATATACTTTAAATTCTAGCCTCTTACTCACACCTCTGTGTCCCTCCCTTGTCAGCTGACATATCCACTACTTCATTTTCTGACGAATTTCTTCCTCTACTGCTTGGAATCATGTCTTACCTGGGGAGTTATCTTACAAGGGGAAGTCAATATTCAAGCCTCTTCTGCCTCAGTCTAGCATACCTGTAAGGTCAAATACATCAAAGAATTTTTCAGTGTACTGCCTTGAGCAGCTGGGAAGGATTATAACTGTTTTCTCAGCTGATTATTAGAAACTTGGAGTCAGTGATGGACAACACTAAAATGAGGCTGACATGCCAAAAAGTCCTTGACGGTTTCCATCAAAAATTCCTGATGGCTCTACATTCAAAATGTATTCAGGGTACAACAGTTCTGACCATCTAACTGTTAGTATCCTGTACTGAATCACCATCTCTTGCCAGGATGACTGCCAATGCTTCCTAACTGGTTTATGGGCTTCTACCCTCATTTCCCTTACCTCATCACCATAATTTTTTTCCCAATTCAGCAGACAGATTGATCTTTTAGAAACCTAAGTTCTGCACTGTGACTTTCTTCAAAACACTGCAACAGAGTAAAACCTCACACAGAGTAAAAGCCAAACCTTTAGAATGGCCCATAAACTCTACATGGCACAGGTCCCTGCTGGCCATCCGACCCTTTCTTTTACCACCAGCTCCTCAGTCACTCTGTTCCAGCCACACTGGCCTCCCTGCTGATCACTGAACTTGCTAAGCACAGTCCTCCTTAGGGACTTTGTACTTACTGCTCCTTCTCTCTGGACCTCTCTGCCCCTAGATACCTACTTAGTTGGTTTCCTCACCTCCTTTAAGTCTTTGCTTGCCTCCTCAATAAAGCCTACCTTGATCATTCTATTTAATTTTGCAACCTTCCCCCTTCTTGCCACCCAGCATTCTAGATCCCCCTTGCCTGCCTTTCCTTTTTAGTTTACTATTGCATGCAGTCTTCTAACATGCTATGTAATAATTTAATTAGTAAGTTTAGTGTTGATCATCTATCTTCTTGTGGTAAAATATAAGACTCTAGGGATCTGGTCTTTTATGCCAGTCCTTAGCTTACCTATTTGTCCTCATATTTCTTCTGAGACCTTCTATTCATTGTGTATCTAGGAGGTGCTGATTTCTTCAGGCTGCATTCCTAGGTCAGCTACCTTGGAAATAAAGGGAACTAAGAAATCTGAAATGAATTGGTTAGGTAGATATTTTGTCTTTCAACCTCCAATATATCATGACCCTCCAAAATCCTGATATTTCTTGAAAGATCTTGAATGCTACTGGTCTACTAAGATACCATTAACTGGAATGAAGATATTGTTTACTAAATAGTAACCTGAAGGCTTTAAAGAGTTAATGTCACTTGAAAATAGGCTAAATATAATCAGATCATGTATTTGAGGTAGGGGAAAAGATGAGGTTTTGTTCAATATGTGCTCAGATATTTGTCTTAGTATATATAGTTTTTCTTGAAATTCTAAAAATAATATATTCATTTGGAAAGGCACATAAGTTGAAAATTATTATAGGAAGTTTCTAAAGCTAATTAATTTATCTTCTCTTGATTATTTTCCATAAATATTCCCTGGTGTTTCCTTCTGTCTTTTATGGTTTTTGAAGTAGCTTTGCAGTGTTTCAGAAACAGTCATGGTGAGCTAGTTGCATGCTAGTGTTCCAAAGTCTGTTTCCATATTTCCATTAGACAGTAGGCTATTTGTTCTTGGATATGTCCTAAGGCAATCTTGACATAGAAATGCAAAGTAATCACAGTTATCTGGGATGTTTGATTAAAATTTACAGTGATAGCTTTGGCAGCAGAAATATTCTTATACACCAAGATGTCATAATGCTTGTGTTTTAGACTGTGATTAGACAATAAATCCATATCATCTTGCAAAACTACCTTTATATTTATTACAAGGGCTCCAGTTTATTCAGCCTGTCTATATGTGCTGGACAATTTGCAAACATTGTTTCTTTGAATTCTCACAACCATCCATTTTACAGATGAAAAATTGAAACTGTGAGTCATGCAGTTATAAGTGACGGAGGTGAAATTTCCATGTAGATCTCTCTGATCTCAAATACTCAGTTGTTTTTCACTAAATCTGCCACCTTAGGATTTACAAAAGGTAGGATAGATAGAAATAGAAATGCACAAATAACGACAAAATTTTTTGATTAATTAATTAATATAAACTTATCTCAGGAGGGACTGAATGTATTCATTTCAGAAGGTGTGTGAAGTGTATTCAAGCCAGAAGATCCAGTTGAAGATGAGGTCAACTGGGAATACTGTCTGTTCCCTTTTGTGGTAGTGATAACTCCACACAATATATCACAATATTTCAGTGAGTTTTAAATTAGTAAGGAAAAGGCTGAGCTAGCTAATATTTAGATAAACAGTCATTGAAATAGCTAGGAAGAGTACACAGAGAAAATTTTCTGTACTTCTATTTAATAGTAGGAGATCATATTTTTCATGGTTTAATATGAGACAGTCACTGGGAGAAACACTTTCATGCAATCCATAATGTCCTCCACACTCTTATTATCAACTACTTTAGTTGAGGAAATTGAGATTTACATAGGTTTAGAATTTGCCCAAGATAACAAATGGGAGTGTTGGCAATTAAAGTCTATGTTTTTAACTGCAATTCTCTTAAGTAGTATAAAGCATTGCGTGTATTGCCTCTGAACTGAAATGTAGCTTCACTGCATGTTCCCCCACCCCCATGCAAGGTCACAGCATTTTATAAAAACAATTGAAATTGTTTAAATTGTCCTAACACAGAATATTAAACATAGTAGTATTTGAAATCAGCTATATAGAGTTATGTAATATAGATTATGAATGCATTTGTTCTTTGATAGTAAAAAAAGAAATCAACTTTCAACAAACTATTTTAGATAGGGATCTTCTGGCCATAATAATCCCAGTGTGTCACATCTTCTTGTATCCACATCTTTGTGTAGTTCTCTCTCACAGTGGCTCTAAGTGTGAGGCATGCCTTGCTTTGGCAGTAGTACGTAAGCAAATATTACACAAGTAGAGGCTTGAAAGATGCTAACACATTCAGGGGGATGTTCTTTTGGAATACTACCATAACCTTGGTAGTATTCTGCTGGAGAAATTACATGGAGGAGAACCCAGGCACATTGGCCAGTATCCACAGATAACTCTCAGACATGTAAGTAATGTTATTGTGGACTATCCAACTCCAGTTGAACCATAAGAGGACTATAGATACAGGAATGACTACAGGAAATATCAACAGAAGAACCACTAGCTGAACACAGCCCAAATCACAGAATAAAAATGGCTGTTACCTTAGTCACTAGGTCTTAGGGTAGCCTGTTACCAAAAATAACTGATACACTTTTTTTTTTTTTTTTTTACACACACAAGTGCCTGTGTGTATGCATACTATTCTCTGCCAACATATTTTCACGAATAATCTGCTCTTGACACTGAAAGAAAAGGTTACAAAATGTCTAGGCCATATTTCTCTATATTGTGTGAATCATTGATACTGCTGCCTTTTTGGCTGCACTTCTATAAAGCTTATGAATACTTCACAAATACAAATTTACTGCACTGTGGTATAAAACTACCTAGCAAATATGATGCATACTAAAATATAAAATATTATTTCATTTAAACATTTACATATAAAAATATTTAGTCCCTACCTTCCTCTTTTAGTGACTAAAAAATAAAAGACACTTGTAAGACTGGTAAGACTAACAGTAAACTGAGTAATACTTTAAAATTCAGAAACGTTGACTTAAAGTCAGCTTCATGGACAGATAGGAAAATGGACATCTGTTTGTCAGAATCTCAAAAATATTATCTTCATCTGTATTATTCATAGATTACTGAAATAGCAAGAAGATATTAAATATCTTGGCACAGGGCATTTCCCCCAGTCAAAATGCAAATCCTTGGTAAGGATAACATCTGTAGCCTCATCATTCATTGTAGTAGAACTATATTGGATTTCTCCTTGAGTATGGGTTTCCCAGGATATTATGAAGAGTATGAAGAATCTATGACCCTAAGGGACTATGACTAAGAAGAGAAAGGGGTGGGAGACATACCTGATCCATTTTATTATTTTTCTCAGAATCAGGAATGGAATCAGGCTAACCATATGTGCTTTCAGGGAGGAGGTAGTGGATACCAGCCTCATGAGTCCCCAACTCCCCCAATTTTTCATTCAACACTATAACTTTTACCCCTGCCTCTCCTAGAAACTTGCACAACACAGAAAGGAAGCACCACATAGGCTTTTGAGAAACATGAGAAAGAATTCTAGAAATATATTCAAAGCTCTGCTACTTTGACCTAAGTTCTCCTAGTTCTTTCTGAAAAATGAAAATAATAAATCATTTTTATTTGACTGTTCTAAGGCAAAGATTAGCAAATTCTGGCCCATGGGCCAAATCCAGCCCACTTCCTATTTTTATACAGCTTGTGAGCTACTTCTAGTCTAGTCTACAAGGCACACAACTTAACCAGAAATGTGGCAACTTTTTCTTCTGATCCTTATTAAAAAGTCAACAAAATGATTCATGTCAAAATTTAATACTAATAAAGATATCACTAAAAATATTACATTTTGTAAGCTCTTGAAAACAAGAAATGTTTTGTGAATTGCCATGAAAAAAACAGTGTTTAACATTTACAAGATGCTCATGAAAATCTTTTGTATGAATGAATCCATTTCAAGATTTTATCCTTTACTAACAACTAGCTATCTTACTTAAGTACAGACAGAAAAATCCTTTAAAAATTGCATAGAATATTAAACAATGAGACAAATATAGCCAAGAAAACCAATTTGGAAGAAGAAATTATTTAGACTGGTTGCCTTTACTGCTCTAATTACATATAATAGTTCTGCTCCTCTCTGCTTTGACTTGTTTGCGTGGACCTTGTCTTAAAGGACAAAGTGGAGTATTTGAGGATAAAGAAAGCAGAAGATTGAATATTTCAAAGAGAATCAGAGGAATCCTGAGAGCATATGGGCAGATTAGAGAAAGAACAGCAGAGCCGTGGCAGTAGCTGCACCTGTCAAAATTTGGCTGGAATGTATGTTCCCAGATGATCTGATTTTAGAGTAACAGGATGAGTCCATGAAATACTTATCCTGACACTTTAAAATTGTGGATTTTACGGTTTGCTGATGCTCCTGCTAGGCTGCCTGTTCCATTCAGCTATGCTGAATCCACATATCTGGAAATGGCGTCTCTTATCAGAGGTAGGACTGCTTCCAAAAAGGCCAGTTTAGTCCAAAGAGACCCAAGATTGACAGTGAGGCCACAAGGTATTATAAGGCTTGGAATATAATAAAAGAAATAATGGAATGTTGGCTGGAAATATTGCAGTATTTTAGTAATCAGTGAAATTGATAAATCATAAAAAGAACATTTATTACTTGGCTCTGAAACTTGAATAGAATTTAGTTTCCTTGAACTCTGTGATGCTTATAGTGTTTAAATCTATAATAAATAAAGACTAAAATTGTAGATACTGTGGCTCCCATCTTGGTAGAGTATTGAGATTTGGACTCTATGAATAGAAGAAAGAAGGAAGGGAAATGGGATGGTTGTAGATATAGAATAGCAGCCACCTCATTTCCCTGCCACCAAATAGCCTTGCTGTGCATCCCTCCTTACCCTACTACCAAATCATCTACCAATACTCTAAAATACTTGTATCAAGATTTCCCATTAGTCAGTGATATTGCCAACTCATGTCCCAGAATATGGTAACCTAAGTCCCTTGAATGAAACTCCTAGAAAAATAGAAAAGTAAATGTTGAATCAAATGTCTTTCAAAAGCTTAAATTTATATATGAGTTGGCAAGAAAATAAGAAATACCAAGTTAAGGCAAAAACCCAAAAAGACATAGGAAGCATTAAAGTTGGCTTTCACCTTGTGAGCATTTGCCAAATTCTGATACATTTTTACTTCCATTTTTACGACTTTGGAAACTGTCAGTGATTATATGGGGGTGCAGGAAGTCCAAGGTCTCCTAACTTACAGAATATGAAAAGCCCTTCCCTCATAAAACTGGACCTCAAAGAACTACAATCTCAGTGGAAAGGTGAGAGCGAGCATGAAATAATTCATCCAACCACCCACCTCTCAAAAAAAAGACTACAAAGAAAATCGCCTTGGCTCCCATGGAATGAGAACTCCCTTGAGAATTTATAAACAAAATCCAGGCTTCACATGGGTTTTACATTAACTCATGCTACTTATGCTACTTATTTAATATGAAAACCTCAAGCTGAGAATGTAAAACATTTCTAGACTAGAACTAGTAGAAGAAAATGCAAATCTTCTTTGCATAAACTTAACTTTATTCTAGGTCTCACGCTCCAAGAAATATTTACTCAGTCAAAATTATAAAACACAGAAATATGTCACTAAGTATACTAGAAAAAAAAAAAAAAAAGAAAGAAAACAGAATCAGGCAAACAGTTTAAACATTCAAACTCTCAAATTATAAAGAAAATGTTTATGGGTTTTAAAATAGGAAGAATCAATAGTATAAAGATCAAGAAACTAAAAATGGCCAGCCATATTTGAAAAGTAACCAAGCAATTTTTGGAAATAAAAATATAACAATTAAAGCTAGAAACTCAAATAGTGAATTTAATAAAGTTTTATTAAACAGTAAGTTAGATCTGAAAACTGCAGCACAAAAAAACAGATGTGAAAAACATAAATGAAATGTTAAGAGATATGGAAGAGAGAATAAGGTCTAAAAATTTTAATCAGTTAAATTGTCTATTTTTTGAAAATTATCAAACAAGATGAATAAAAAAATTCCCTAATCAAATCACTTTAAAATTACAACTAATAAAACAAAGAATATCTTAAAATAGAAGAAAATAATAGGTTTACCTTTAAAGAAACAACAATTATACTGACAGCAGACTTTTCAGTGGTACCAATGCAAGCCAGATGCAAGTGGAATATTTTCAATGTGTTGAGAAAAAAATTGTTTATCTAAATTCTATATCAAGTAAAAATACCTTTTAAGAAAAAGATAATACAATATATTTTTATGCAATGAAAACCTGAGGGTTTGCTCACCAGTGGACCATTGCTAAAATGGCCTCTAAATTATATGTCTCAGGCAAAAGGAAAGTGATTCTTATGGAAAATCCAGGAAGTAAAAGGAAAAGAATATGAAATGTCCTTCCCTCATAAACTGTACTGGACCTCAAACACTACAATCTCAGTGAAAAGGTGAGGGGGAGTTTAAAATAATTTATTCAACCACCCACCTCTCAAAAACTGACCATAAAGAGAATCCCCTTGGCTCTTTGTGAAGGAAAACTCCTTTGAGAATTTTTTAACAAAATTCAGGAAGCCACGTGGTTTTTATTTGAACTCATGCTACTTGTTTAATCTGAAAACCTCAAGCTGAGAATGTAAAACATTTCTAAGCTAGAACTAGGAAAGTCATTGGTTAATATTTAAATAAATCTAAATATATATTGACTGCATTAAACAATAACCATGTATTCTGGGATAGAAAAGATAAAAATAAAATGCATGACAATAAAACATATTTAGAAGAGAAATAATTGGATTTACAGACATTGAATTATATTGTTTTGAAAGAGATGGAAAATATTGATTAAATTTAGGCTTCAAAAAATATGCATGTTGAATTTGATAGAATAACTGTTAAAAATACATTTAAAAACCTATACTTTCAAACTGACAGAAGAAAAATTTAAATAAGAAAAATAATCCAAAAGAAGGTAAGAATAGAACAATGAAGCATAGAAGAAGCAAGATAATAAAAAACACAAACTATGACTGTAGAAATAATTTCAAATATATCAGTAATTCCAATAAATGTAAATGCAAAAAATTATTTAAAAAATAAATAATTATGGTTAATTTATTGGATTCTGTCAGATTTCTTTTTAAAAAGCAATTTATAAAATACACATCTAAGACATAGGATTCAGAAATATTAAAAGTAAAATGATGGAAAAAGATTTATCAATCAAAAGAAACTGGTCACACTCATGGTATCAGACAAAATAGACTTGAAGAAAAAAATGGATTATTATAGATAAAAATGTTACTACATATTTAATAAAAAATTCAGAAATATATACAAATCCTAAGCCTTGATTTATATAATAGCCTTTTTAAATATGAATAGCAATAATTGAGAATTGCAGGAAGAAGTCAACATAAGCAAACAAAAATTATTGTTATGTCAGTAAGTTATATATTTAATGGATACACTTAACAAGCTTTACATACATAAAAATATATAAATAACTGGATCCAACAATCGCAGAATACACATTGTTTTCAAACTCACAGAGAACATTACAAAATTCATCAGATAAATGTAGAGCAAGTCTCAACAAATTTTAAAGGGCTAGTATAACCATCACATTTTCTGATCTTAATAACTTTAGAAGAAATCAATAATGAAAATATAACCATTAAAATCTCCATATATTTGGATATTAAGAAATATACTTCTAAATAATCAAGGAGATAAAAAAAACTCAAGGAAAATAAGAACATATTTTCAACTGAAACATAGTGAACATACTACATATTAAATTGGGTAGAATGCACTGGAAGCATTATTTATAACCATAAACATTTGTATTAGTAAAGAAGAAAGTTTAAAAATTAATGAAGTAAACATGCAATTAGTTTTAGCACTTTTCTATGTGACCCTGCAAAAGTTGACTTAACCCCTCTGTGCCTCAGTTTCCTCATCTAAAAATAGTACAAATAGAGTACTTATTGAAGATTGTTTTCATATTCATCAAATGAATATGAAAAATATTTCACATTTCCTCCAGATCTACTCTCCTGACTTCTCCACTCTGTTCTGTATCTCAGGAAGCTTACCTACATAGACTACAATTATAAGGCTTTCTGGCTCTCTGTAAATTTCAAGCAACAGCAGGAAATAAGTTGACTAGAGAAGAAAGAATAAGAATACTTATTCACATGGTTTCTTCACTCTAGGCCACAACTTGGCAATGGTTGCATTCCTAAACTTAAGATTACAAGTCCTGTTTGGTGGCCAGATTATAATAACTACCTTTTCCCGTACTTTAAGGCTTAGAGGTGCCAGCAGCTTACTGATGTTGTTACCCTAGAGTCTTTTACCATCTATTGTTGGTTTCCTTTAATCCTAACCACAATGTTGTTGAAAGGGAGAAAAAGATGGATCAAAGGGTTCAAAGTTTCAGTTAGACTGGAATAATAAGTTTTAGTAATTTATTGCACTGCATGGGAACCACAGTTAATTATATTATATATTTCAAAATTGCTAAAAGAATAGATTTTTAATGTCCTCATCACACAAAAAAAGATGAGGTGATAGGAATGTTAATTCATTTGATTGACTCTACAATGTATATATAGATCAAAATACCACATCATATTCCATATAATATACATAAAATGATTTGTCAATTAGAAATAAATAGAAAAGAAATTTTAAAACGTTGGTGAGTGGGAAGGATTTTAATATAGACTATTGGCAGTAGACTGTCATACATAAACATAATGGTAGTAGAAAAGGGGAGCAAATATAAGATTACCTAGATTTATTTTTCTTGCTAGAATTAGGCCATTTAATAAGCATGTCTCAGCAACTTTCAGACTTAGATGGATTTAAGGTTTAAAGTCCCTCAGGTGAGATAAGAATAGTACAGAAAATAATGCACTATGAGGAAGTTGAGATTAAGAAATACATAGAAAGCCTTATAATGGTTGAACTTGGGGAAAAAACCAACAGGAATGGTATTGGGCAGAAATGGCAGAAATGTCTTGCCCAGTGTCCTTCCCACACCCATATTCTTCTGGTTTGCCTCTTTGATAACTATTTTTCAAGTTCAGTTTTAGAAAATAAAGAACTCCCCTCTCTATCCCTTGTGTTATGCTCTGAAACGTAAGGATATTTACACTAGTTCTGAGAACTGAACATCACTAGGAGTCACCAGCATTCTGTGCCTCTGCAGGGAAAAAGCTAATTCAGTTGTGCCTGGGTATTTTATTGAAATTAGAACAAAGAATGGGTAAGTGAAGCAAATAAAATACCACCCCGAATTTACACAGAATAGATATGATGAAATGGCATGGAACCATAATAATCATCTTTGTTGAAGAAAGTTCCCCTTACAATCCTTCGAGACTTGTCTCAGATTTCCAAGAAGACCCTGTGGATCCTCAGGTTAGGTAGAAGTCCCACCTCTCCATTTCAATAATAACATGAATATGTAATCAATAAATTCCCCATTAAACAGAAATTTATGATAACTTAGTTTCATGCATTACTGTAGGGCAATGGCAATGTTGCTTTATCATAAGCCTGCACTGTATCATGTCATGTGCATAAACATAGGTGTTCAATAAACATTTTTTTGAATTGTGGCACCAAAATAATCCTGTATAAAATAACATAATGCCCCCACACATACATCCTCCTTTAATCTAAATGCCACCAAAAATAGCCCTCCAAAACAAGATACAATATTTAATCTGTTATTGAAATAAAGAAATACATACAACTGTATTAATATAAACAAGAAAATTTTTCTCAAGCAGGCTTTACCCTGGCTCAAAATAAAACTTCAACTGATGCCATTGATATGTAATGCAGATGCTTCATGCCAGATGAAGTATTTGAAATAGGAAAACAGTGAATTTGTGATTGTTCACATTCAACTTTGAATACAGATATCTTAAGTACTAAGCTTTTTTATACAGCCCTTTTCTCTTGGCAAGATTATTTCATCTCCTCAAAACATACTCAAACAATTTAATAATGTAATATGATGTAATGTAATGTCCTTAAACAATACCAGAGTGTATGAAAGACAATATAATACAATAATGGGGTCCCTGTAACAACTCCAGCCCTGACTTGCTAATGACCTAAGTATATCATTATATATAACACAAACGATTTGTACTGTATGTTTCTAAAACTTCATGAGAAAAAGACATATCATGCCTCTATAAAAATATCCTTTTCTCGTTAAGAATATTTGTCGTTGAAAAATTAATAATTTTTTTGAGAACTGAATTTTTGGACTTTTTTAGGCAAACATTGAGAAAGCTGGATAGTGGGAATATGGGTTTTTATCAATTCTAAATATTTAAGATTTTATGAAAGTTAGAACAAGGGAAGCAACTAATTCCTATAGTGAAGTAGAAGTACCTGGTGGAGACTAGAAAAGAAAGACTAACAGAATCTAGGTTAAGAGTGAGGTGTATTAGGGAGAAAAAACCCTATCAGCTTAGCATCAATTCTTTTTTCACATTCTACTGACAATTCTCAATGATACTGAATTTGGTTATATGTATTCTCATTGGAAGCTAAATTTTTGTTTACCATTTTAGACAGCAGTGCAGCACCTCTAGTGAAATACCCTCTTATCCTATTGGGAAGGGTCTCAAGTATGACTTCTTCAGGCCTTTTTTCCTTAGTCATGATTTTAAGAGCCCACCAAAATGTCCACCCTCTCCTTACTGAGGTTGCCTAAGCAGGATAACTTTAAAGTTCAGTCCCTAATCTGATAGTATGCATGCCTAAACTTCACTGTAGAGAAACTCGAAGGGTTATTATTAGAAGTTTATTGCGAGGTTGGAGAGGTCAGTAACTTTGTAATTTCAACCGTTTTCTGAGAGCCTCTGAGACACTGTCTTAGACAAGTATGGTGTATAAAACATTGGTATATGATTTCTCATCTCAAATAGCATAGTAAGACATAGCCTGGCTTTGCTTCACCAATATTAAAGGCAGAAGTACAACACAGGGATAGAGTACAGACACTGAAGCCAAGGTAAGGTTCAAATGCTTCATTGTTTCTAAGCCTCAGTTTCCATACCCATAAAATGGTGTTAATGATACTTAGCTCATGGGGCCACTAAAAGATTAAGTTGGCTGGAGGCAGTGGCTCACGCCTGTAATCCCAGCACTTTGGGAGGCTAAGGCAGGCAGATCACCTGAGGTTGGAAGTTCGAGACCAGCCTGACCAACATGGAGAAACCCTGTATCTATTAAAAATACAAAAAATTAGCCAGGCTTGGTGGTGCATGCCTGTGATCCCAGCTACTCAGGAGGCTGAGGCAGGAGAATCACTTGAACCCAGGAGGTTGAGGTTGTGGTGAGCCCAGATCACACCATTGCACTCCAGCCTGGGCAACAAGAATGAAACTCCATCTCAAAAAAAAACAAGAAAAAAAAAAGATTAAGTTGAATAAGATATGAAAATGTTTAGCACAATGCTTCATATGTGAGAAGTAGTCAAAAGAGAAGGGTTAGTATCATGCTAAGAACCAATAACTAGTGTTAGGCTGTTCTTGCACTGCTATAAAGAAATATCTGAGACTGGATAATTTATGAGAAAAGAGGTTTAATTGGCTCACAGTTCTGGAGGCTATACAGGAATCATAGTGCCATCTGCTCCTGGGGAACCCTCAGAAAGCTTTCAATCATGGCAGAAGGTGAAGGGAGCAGGCACATCACATGATGAAAACAGGAGCAAGCCACAGAGAGAGTAGTTGGAAGGAACATTTTTAAATGACCGGATATCACAAGAACTATCACAAACACAGCACCAAGCTACAAGAGATTTGCCCTTATGATTCAAAACCTCCCACAAGGCCCCACCTCCAGCACTGGAGATTACAATTCAACATGAGGTTTGGATAGGTACAAATATCCAAAGTATATCAACTAGTATACACAAAGAGTGTTAAATATTTAACCCTTTTTAACTTTCTTTCAAATGAAACTTCTTTTTCCTAAAACACGCACAGCTAAGAATTTCTTTGCTTGAGTCTTTTACTCACTTCTTTATGGACATTAATCCTGTATTTTCTTCTCTAATTTGTACTATAATTTGATCCTTTTTTAAAGAAAGTCTGTTTGAGGCTGACTCTTCAGATTCTTTGTACAGCATACTTAAACTATAAAAATGAACTTGGGGTTTTTATGTGTGTTTTGGGGAAGGAGTTCTGAGGGGTGTTAAATAATATATATCTATTTTTTAAGGATCAAATAAATATCATGGATTTTGCAAGTGAATAATGATTTGTGAATCAAGCCTCGCTATATTAAGACTATACTGAGTGCCCCTTTTAGGACAAGATTAACGGTTTGTTGCTTTAAGCAGTTTTTAAAAAAAAAATTATATTACAGTTCCTCTCATGCCTTATGCTGACAGTTGCAGTCTCCATAACATTTAGCACTGTTAATTTTATTTTGGCTGCATATGTAATAATGTCATTTTATTCATCGTTAACATACCCAATTTGATTAGCCTTCTATCATACGAAGATACAATTCCAGCATAATGAAGTAAACATGCTATGTTAAAGATCTCATATGATCTCTTGCATGTATTCTGATCTCTGCTTTTAAAGTTAGGGATAAACACTATAAATATTGCATGAATTAAAACTTTGTCACATCAGTTTTATTGTACTACTAATAGGGTGGCAGAATACATTTCATATTATGGTGATACAAATGCTTAATCTCCGAGCAGAACAATAAAATTCAGAAACATAACATTCCTTTGTGGGGAGGAGTTGCTTTTAAACGAGCTCAATAAAAAAATGCAAACTGATTACTCCAAGCACACTGAAAATTAGGCATCGCCAGAAGGAATGTGTAAAAGGCTTTCTGATAGCTTGGATTAGAGACAACGATTCCCACAAAGCCTATCTTATCAGAGATAAATGAAATAAATGGAAGGAAGATGCAAACTCGGTCTTTGTTCCAGTAACTGCCGAATGTCATATTGGAATTCTCAACACAAAACCAAATGGCTGGCAGGATCATCTGTATGCAAATGTAGAGTAAGTGACCCTCCCCAGCTCAATAGCTATTTTGAGATAATTGAAGTCTATACTATAGGAAAGTAGTTTCTTTCAAAGACTATGTTGCCTTTTCATGATACCTTAAAAATTCCATGTGAGTACTTAATGGCTAAAAATATTTTACTTTTACAGTTTAATAGAGATTTGCTGTTTCTGTAGCTGTCTAGCATCTGAAACCCTTTCCTACTTAGTGAAGGGTTAGTTTTCATCTCTCTGAAGATCAAAGGGGGTCAGAGACTACCTCTCCCTGCCACTGACAGGTAGAGCAGGTGACCCAGGCTTGGCCCATCTGATGATCCTTCCTGCCACTTTGAATTGTGAGCAAGTGACAGAAAGGAGCAAGGACAGTTTGGAATTCATATCATGAGGCATCTTGCAGCGGGAAGTGCAGCGCTCCCCAGAGTGGAGGCCGAGGGTGGTGTGACAGCAGCAGAGCCGAGCGGTGCACCCCAACCAGGCTGTTCCTGCAGCATGACCTTGGCTGTGGTTCTTCCTGCGGAACCTGCCTGCATTCTTGCCAGTTTACAGGGTCTCCAGGCTTCTCCGCAAATAAGTGAGCTTCCTGATATTCTGCCAGCAGATCTCTCTTTTGCTGAAGTTAACAAGAGTCAGTGTCTGATGCTTGCAACAAAGAACCCTGACTGACACGTAGAGGGTTTTCTTATTGTAACGTGTTGTCAGCACTGCTCTAACATGTTTTGTTCTATGTATGAAATGAATAATAATACTTGATGGAAGTATACCCACTCCTCCACACATCTCTCTATATAATGAAATCCTCATAATGCTAAGGATTCACCAGATAAAAAATATTGTTTCAGAGACAGATTACAATAGTCAGAATTAAAGATTTTTATTGTGGTAGTGTTATGTCACATAATAGGCACAACAAAGGATTGGTCACTAAAACTAACAGAATGCAGCTACTGAAAGACAAATTATATAAGGAATATCCATCTCTATATAAGTAAAAATGTAACTTAACAGTTTATAACTAGCAAAAGACTTTGGGAGGCAACATAGCCAATTTATTAAGACTAAGAGTTCCAGTTCAGATTTGCCACTGACTAGCCATGTGATTTTAACCATTCTACAACTCACTTCCACATCTGTAAACTGTTAATGCTGATATCATTTAGTTCACAGGACTAAAGTGAGAATTAATTGAGGTGCTTATATAAATCTGTGAGCGCAGTACTAACACACAGTGAGAGCTTATACATGATGGAGGCCCATCTGCCAGGTAAGTCCGTTGCACTCACACACCAGTACCACTCCCAGCTTTTCCTAGGTTCCCACATATTGATTTGTTGGGATTTATGTTGGGAAGGTTAACACAGCTCATATTAGCATTCTATCTCTTCCCTGGTCCCTCAGGGATTTCATTAAAGGAAACTATCCTTTCCCTGCCTCAGCCACTAGGGAACTCCAGGTGCCGTCGTGCTGGTATTGTTGTTTTCTGCTCTATGTCACATTTAATGAGAGAAAAACAAAAACAAAAAAGCCAACAACTTTGCACTGTGAATAATATTAGCAAGTTCGCTCTAGAATAAAAAACGCTGATGATTTAGACAATGAAAACAGTCATTAGGGAAGTACTATTGAATTCTTCGTTTTTCCTTTAAGATTAGCTCCTCACGCCCTTCCTCACCTTTGACTAAGAACTGATCCATGGAAAAATAACCCTGAAACTCCCAAGTTATGGACTATAAGAAGTCGGGTTAATGCCTAAAAGCTTCCCATCATTAAAGATCGCAAATCTTCACCTCCAGCAACCTAGCACAACCCATCATTCTCTTCACTGACCCACTGCTCATGCCTCCTAAGAGATCTCCCAGCTCTTCACACTGGCTCCCACACATTCTCTAGTCATCATCCTGAGTGATCTTTTAAAAACATACATCAAATCACCTCACTGCACCTCACAAAATTTTATTCATCTGCTTCTGCACTTAGAATAAAATCTAAGCTCCATTCATGTGACACACAAGGTCCCACATACTCTGTACTTCAACTTCCACCTTGAATGCCTTTATCCTTGCCTATTGTGTGAACAAGCTGAAGACTTCCCCAAGTAGGACTTCCATGTCAGATTTCCCGCTGCATGACTTACCTCCTTCCCTAAGATCATTTCTTCATTGTATCCTATCAGACAGGTCCCAGCTTAGATGTCACCACCACCCAAGTACTTTCTATCTCATCACTGTTTTATTTTCTGCAGAGCAGTTTTCTGAAGAAAATCCTGCATATTTACCTCTTTCCCATTCCCCAGTGGAGTTAAGCTCTATGTAAGCAGGACCAATTCAGGTTTGTGTCCAGTGTGTCCCCAGTGCCTTAAGCAATACTTGACACATGGTAGTTCTTCAATAAATATTTGTTACCTGACTAATTGACTGAATGTATGATTCAAAAGATAACGGTTTCTACCACCCACCCTTCACCCCCTTTTCTGAAAGTTTCTCCCCTTTCCTGAGTAGGATTCTGCCAATAAGAAAGGAAAAAAAAAAAAGGCTCCGCAGCCCCTGGCAACTTCCAGTTCTGCCAGTACAAGGGACATCAATTGTTTGTAGCCTCTGCCAGTTTCCCAGATAACAGTCTGAACTCTCCTTTGCTAGCAGGGTCTCTCACGCTCCCTGGACTAAGGAATCACCCAGGTCTGTGCACCTAAATCAGACCATAGAAGACAACCTCATATGGTAACACCACACCCAGGCTCAGGACAGGAAATTTACTCACCACACATCAAGGTAATGAAGGTAACCAAGTGCGATTTCACACCAGGCTTCCTGCTCCCAACAACAGAGGATGAGGGGGCAGCTCATTAACCAAGTTTGAATTTAAGTATAAAATGCCATATTTTCACAGGAGGAAGTAGATGTGTTTTCCGTGAAGAATTCCAGTCTGAGTTCTCACTCAGCCTTTAATTCGTAAATGTAGAAAAAAACTAATAAGCTTCTTAGAATACATACATAAGAAGTTCTGTTTAACCCTAAGCTATTTAACACCTCAGTGGTTTTATAAGCACCAGTCTCATTAAATCTTGTGTGTGTGTCTTTGTGTGGGTAAGGCAAAGGGTGGCCGGGAGAGATCACTGCCACTGAACAGTCACATTGAATAAGCCATAGGACTGAAATTAGGAGGCAAGCAACAGTGACATCTAGTGTGGGTAAGAAATGCCAATACTGGCAAACTGTTTTTCTTTCTATAGCAAAAGACAGGATACAAGAAAGATGGGTAGCAAATTAGGGTCAGAAAAGTGAAGATGATGGCAAATGTGAAACCAGAATGCAGATATACGACATAACTATAGAAAAAGATTCTTTTCCAATTCCTTTGCCACTAAATTTTCTTCCCAGTTATATATTATTACACACTTTCTTAGCCTGAAAAAGCCCCTAAGGTGACCCAGCCTCCCACTTCTGCTCTCCCTTTCCCCCAAACCCTCCCACTGTGCCCTCTGGATCTCCTCTCTGGAATCAGCAAGCTCTTCTTAACCTCTTCTTGGAACATTTCTTGGCCTCTTGTTTTAAAAGGAGTCTGTTGGATACCACCTGCCCTGAAACCCATCTGAGGAAAGGCTATTTCATTTGTTGATCACACCCTGCCATGATGGCTGCTGTTCTTGCCTCCCATTGCTTATCTATATCTCCCTCTTACAAAAATTTCTGCTCCTTTGAGCTCCTGCTAAGCAGATATGTCACTCTATCCCCACTATACTTGTTGCAATCATCTGACAAATCCCTGTTCATTCACAACCATTTGTTGAATATTTTAACTCCTGTTCACAATTTTTTCTAGACCCACCCTCCTATCATTGTTTTCAGTATCATCAACATCTACTTGATGAACCATGGCTCTTCAACCTCCTCAACTCCAATGCCTTCCCCTCTACCTCAGCCACCTACTCCCATTGTCCCACTTGTCATCAACAGAAGCTGCAACATTTCTGAAAACTAGGCTTCAAACCTCCCACTCACATATATTTCTCCTATTCAGTCTCTCAAGTACACCCACTAACCTATTCCACCAGCCACAGTGAAACCTCGAATCCATTAACCCCTTTGTTTTCCGCACCTTCTGTCCGTCCCCACCTGGACTCACTGCCCTCCTTATCCAGCCCATATACTCAAAGTCTAATATTATATTTGCTGCTCTGAAAATATACTTGATTCTCTCATTCTTTTCTCCTTCCACCACACTCATGGTTAATATCACTTATCTTTGCCTACTTAAGCATTCAAACATTCCTAAAGAAAAATTAGTAAACCCACCTTACTGGTTTTACTTTAAATTCATGACTACCAACCTTAAGTAGATACTCACTACTGGCTAGCAATCCTGCTATGTTTCTCAAGTAGTATAACTTCCTAACTCACCAAGAACTATTTTATACATACTTCAACCTCAATCTAATATAACAGTCTCACCTCATTACTCTTCGAAAATAAAAAACTCAATGATCCACTTTATATTCTCAACCTTAAACCTATCAACATCCACACACATTTTTTCTTCTTTCTTCCTCTTATCAAAGCCTACGTTGTGAATGTATGCTCAAGCTCCCACCTTCTCTCTCACCTTCTCAAGGACTTCACTAGTCAATCTCTCCCCCTTCTGCATCAGCAATTTTCCCTTTTCTGCTGCATTCAGTTCTATCTTTATACAAACATGCTGCAGTATCATGGACCAAAAGCAAGCAAAAACCTCTCTCAACCCCAGAATTTTCTGTTCCCTCTTTCAGAGCCAGATTCTTCAAGAGGCATTACTGATACTGCCTCCACTTTCTCACCTCTCATTCTCCCTTCATTCTGGTTCCTGCTCCCCACTGCTCTGGCAAACACTTCTTGTCCTTAACCTTTCAGGAGCATTAATCAGAGTTGACAATTTCATCCTTCCACTGAGGGCAGGACTTTACATTCTGAGTTTTCCTCCTACTTCTCTGGTTACTCCTTGTCACTGTCCTTTGTAAGCTCCTTAGCCCCCATACTAAATCTATGAATATTGGTAATTCTCAATGCTCAGTCTTGGCCCAACTTCCCTTCTCCTCTTAGAGCATAGTGTACATTCTGACTGAAAATACTATTAATATGTTTCTCCCAGAAACTTAAATTTCTAGCATGAATCTTTACTTTGATCCCTGACTCACATATTCAGCTAACATCTTTACATAAATATTTCACACACATCCTAATATTATTATGTCAAAAGTTAAGTATTTTTTGTCCTCTTAACTTGTCCTTACTCTTCCTAATCCCAGTACACAGCACCACTACAAAACCTGGTGATCATTTTTTATTCTTCCTTCCCTCTCTTTCCCACATCCAAGCATTCAAGAATTTATGTATTTTTTATATCTAGCATATATCTTGAATTACAGGATTTCCTCCATTTTACTGCCATTACCATATTCATGGTCACCATTCTCTCTCACTTGGTCTCTAAAAAAGTACAGTCAAGATAGATTAGATGATGCTCCAACAACCATAAAATCTGAGTGACCAAGAAAGAAAAAAAACTAGATATATTTGGCACTAGTGACTACAAAGTCTGTCCCTTCAGTCATCAAATATTCCATTCACCATCTTTCCCACAGGCCCAATAACTACCCCCACTCCAGAGAGACAACCCAACATTGAATCAGTGCATGGTATTAAGCTCAAAGTTCAGGATCTCTTGATGATATGTGATGGGCTCTCATCTTAGGGGGACTTCTCTTAATACGGACACTATAAAGAAACAGAAACTTCCCCACATATATCCAAAATACAATAGTGGAACAGGGTCAGGATAACTGCAATAAATATACCCATTTAGACAGCAAAAGAATGAGAGGAAGACACAAAATAGTCAATGTTCCATTGTAATTATGAAATTCTACCTGGGGGTGGAGAATGTTCTTTCATTAGGCTCCAACTCTCCTGGAGAGAGATTCCCTAGTCCATTGTTTGTCATGCCCTTGGCTCTGCCCTTGGAGAAGATCTTTCTTTTTCATCATCCAACATGGCCACTTCTAAAATGGTCATTGGAGAAAATGCCCTACCAACCCTCACCTCCCACCCTTTGGGCACTGAGCCTGCTTCCTACCTTTAGATATTTGAGGACCCAAGGATTACTTTATATCTCAAACAGTCACAAACATTTAGTTCATACTGTGATTTCTTTGGTATACAACTCTTTCAAAAAGTTTCCTTCTCAACTATTTGATTCCAGCTAGCTCTGTGTGCCATTTACCATATCCATAATTCTTTTAAGGCATACCTTCTCTCCTTTTCCCCTCTCCTCTCTCTCTTCTCCTGTCTCCTTTGTCACTAAAATTTTGGCTCTGTGAGATCTATGATTTTATTATTTACTGCCGTAACCACAATACCAAGCTCAGTGACAGGGATATAGTAGACACTCAGGAAGTAGTTGTGAAATGAATGAATGAAGGACCCTTACCTGAACTTTGAATTATGATTCTGCCTTCAGGTCCCGTTTATGCTTCTTTTAACTACTTCATTCTTCTTTCTTCTCATCTTCACCTTGTAAAAATCATATCACCTGCTGGCCCAAGTCTAAGTGACTTCTTGTCCTAACCTGTTTTCTTCCCTACAAGTTTTCACTTCTTCACTCAAGTATACTTTGGACCCTGATAAGTTGCAGAATTCTAACTAATATTCTTCACCTGTTTTCCTAAAACAATATTGGCCTTTTTAACCCTAGAGCAGAGGTTTTCAATCTTAGCTGCACATTAATATCAGCTGGAGAGCTTTTGAAACTCAATTCACTAGCAACATACCAAGGCAATTAAATTAAGAGTCTCTGAGGGTGAGACCTAGGCATCAGTACTTTTTAGAGCTGCCCAGGTTTTTTCAGTATGCAGTCAAAATTGAAAACCACTGTTCCAAAGTAAGTGTTCTCTCCAACTCTTTCTTTCCTCCATGATTCTGAACCCTAATACTGATTGCTCAACCTGTGGATCTACCATCATTCCAAACAGCAAATCAACAAGTATTGAATTCCCTAAGTACTCACATCTGTGACTAATTTACTTCCTCCTCATTCATTTTCCCCCTCCCAGCTGCGCCTTTCTCTTTCTATTCATGGCACTAAATTTATGGTTTTAACAATTGCACTTTAAATTGCTTTTCAGATTTGATCCTACATCTTCTCTTCTCCTCAATTCCAAAACTTTGCTTGAGATTTCAAATAAATCTTCTATATTTTCTCATCCAGCACATGAGCTCATTCTCTCTTGCTTTCACTCATTCTCACCCACTTGTCTTTATTTTTGTTTTAATCATAAAAACAGTATATCTAGACTTTTAGTAATGCAGCTTATCTCTGTTATGTTCACTGTCCTCCAATCTGTCCTCATTCTTGCTTTCTTGACTACAATTACTGGTCAGCACATCCTCCTGCAGATATCTTTCTAAGTATGACACTCTACTATAATGAAACATTGTTATTTATTGTCTCAGTGTCTAAAAAAAATCTATAAACATGCAAACCACTATTTCATATGCCTTGCTATGGGCCTAATTTATAAAAAGAGGGTATTTTTAAAGAGAATAAAAAATGGATATTTGAAGATCCATAATCTTAAAACATGTATAAATAAGCACAAATATATATGGTCAGGAATGGGAATATCTTTTGACATCTTATCAACCTCCCTTAATATGTCAGCTGGTTCTGAATATGTGTCCGTAGGACGTCAGACTCTCAGGGCTGGGGCTAGAAGGTAATATCTCTGGTTAGCTGGCACTTGAACTTTCTCCATAGATTCCATCATACTGTAAATGGGACAGAGCAAGCTGTTGGAGACTTGACTGGTAAACAAGTTTCTGGTCCAAAGTATAGTTTGGGCAGGTCACAGGTTCATGCAGCAGTTGAGTTGATTCAGACCCAGCTGGATGCAACAAGCTAGCAGTAGAAACAATCATGATCAGACAGAAAAATAATATTCACTCATCTGCTTCTTGATTTCCTGAACTGCCCCCAGGCATGGTGCAAAGCCCTGAGATTAAGAACATCAAGGACAAGTGAAGAAATAAATATACTAAAATAATGGCACTACAATTCAAAAATTGAGATGTACATTGGGTAGAAATATGACATAAAGGAGGGAGTATTTGAATAGGTCCCTAAAATTTGCTGGGAACCAGGAGATAGAAATTGCGGAATTAGGCTGGGCGTGGTGGCAGCTCACAACTGTAATCCCAGCACTTTGGGAGGCTGAGACGGGCGGATCATGTAAAGTTAGGAGTTCGAGAGCAGCCCGGCCAACATGGAGAAATCTTGTCTCTACTAAAAATACAAAAAATTAGCCGGGTGTGGTGACAGGTGCTTGTAATCCCAGCTACTAGGGAGGCTGAAGCAGGAGAATCGCTTGAACTCAGGAGATGGAGGTTGTGGTGAGCCGAGATCACGCCATTGTACTACAGCCTAGGTGACAAGAGCAAAACTCCATCTCAGGAAAGAAAGAAAAAAGAAAGAAAGAAAGAAAAGGAAGGGAGGGAGGGAGGGAGGAAGGAAGGAAGGAAGGAAGGAAGGAAGGAAGGAAGGAAGGAAGGAAGGAAGGAAGGAAGGAAGGAAGAAGAAATTGTGGAATTAAACTAAGTATGTGGAGGAACATAGCAATAATTAATTGACAAAAAATGTGGTGGGCTATTTTGAAAAGCAATGAGCTTCCTTCCCATGAAAAAGGAAGCTGTTCACACCTGACAGAGATGCTGAAAAGTTCCTCACCAGGAGGTGAAGACAAAGCTTGTATTGAGTACTTATTCCCCCTCTGCAATCCTAGAGCTCAAAATGGAGAGTTAAAAATAGAAGTGTGTAGATAGACAAATATATTGTATGCACATATTATATCCATATAAACAGAGAAAAATGTAGGAAAAACTCTACTTAATACACAGACTTGGAATTTTTAAAAAGAAAATCACCATTATCGAAATTAATGAAGTGAAATGGAACAATTTCACTCACAAAATCTTTCTAAATGTACTATCTTAAAATAACGTAAGACTCTCATGATGAGACTAGTGGTGGTTCTATTAACTTACGCAAACACTGAGGACATTTTCAATCATTCTGTGATAAACTGTCACACAGCAGCCTAATTAGCTCCACAGACTGCTTTCATTTAAGGGCCTTCATTGTGTTATTATTCTAACCATTTTTAAATGTCCTCCTCAGACTATTTTCTATTGTACTGTTTTTCACTCTGGGATCCACATTTTACAGGCCTCCCAAAAGCTCCTCATCATTTTAAAGATTGTATTCTTAATAATGTCTTTGATTATGTTGCAAACTCCTTAATCTACACGGTATTGTGTTGGTCATGTTAGCAAAGTATGATCTGAAAGAATAAATCCTTGTAACATTCTGTGAACACCAATGAGGAAGGGGTTAATGATTTTTCAGCTGCATTTCTTGCTGGTGACTATGGCACAGATGAATATTTTTAAAATGAATATGAACGGTTTTAGATGAGTGCTCCTTAAATGTCACTGTGTATTAGTCATGCAAGGATCATTAAGGGGTATGAGAGGTAGACTTGCACATTTCATCCAAGACATAGATTCTTGCTGAAGACTGTTACTGTCAGAGTTGCCAGGTTAGACTACGCTGGTAATGATTATTAATGTAACTGAAGCAATAAATGGTTCATTTTTCTCCATTTTTCTTCATATACAACACTATTTCCAAAATATTCATATAAAATGCATTTTTCTGCATGAGTCCTGGGGTGGCAGAGAATACAAAGTAAATAAAATGCTACAAATATCAAAATAAATGCATGCAACGGAAATTATCTTCTACTAAAATTTAACAATAAATGAATGTGTCTATTTATAGGCATAAAACTCATTCCTGCTAATGAACCACGTTAGTTCTCTAGGGAAGCATGAATCCTTGAGCATCTCTAATGTTTAAATGCCAGTAGATAACAATAGGTTTTCTTCCTTTGTGATAGTTATGTTAGATATAAATCGCTGGTTTATAAGTATATAAGTATAGTTCACCTTAAGATAATATCCAGTGCCTCCCCAAATGTTTCTCTACCACATGAGAGACACTTCACATTCTCACAACAAAATACACTGAGTAGCAAATCATCTGGAATTTGTTAGGATATCAAGTTGCTTGAAAGAGCCTTGAGACCAATCACCAAAGAACAGGTCCTTTGAAATTAGCCTGACTGCCCCCGACAGCCTATTTGTGCCATTGGCATATTCTCACTGCAGGAAGAGGAGGTAGGTCTGGACCAGAGGTCTGCGTAAGGCCCTAGCAGCTTTTCTAAGAAAAAATACTTTTTCTCAATACCAGGTTCCATATATCCATTTCCTTTGACTCTAAGCAAATCATTTAACTTCAATTTCTTCATCCACAAAGTGAGACGCTTGTCATGGGGATGACAAGCCTGCTTAAAGCTTTTAATAAGGTCTTTTGAAGACAGCCAATACAATTCACTGTAAATTATAATATGGCAATTTGAATTTAAATAATTTTTTTTCTCCTGAGTAATATTAGCTACTGAGTACTCTTTGTCAGTGTAGTAAATTATTCTGTAACTAGGTAAAGCTAGCCAGCAAAGTGTGAAAAGTTGCTTTCAGCATCTTAACTTTGCACAAAAAACAATCACTATAAAGTGGTAATATCTTTTATTTGGTCAAAATATGAGTAAGGTGGCAAATAAAAGTGATTTTAAGCCTAGTTGTTAAACAATGAGTTCTTAAATTGAGTAGAAATCCCCATGCAAGGAAAAGAATTCAATGGTTTCTATCGTTATTACTATTATGTTTTCAGAATCCAAAGCTTTATATTAAAAGCTGTAATTAAATTTTTAAAATTTAAATATCATAAACAAAATTTTCTTTTCTATGTAGATTAAAAATTATTTTTATATCCTGACAAAAGTACAACTTCTCTGCAAAAAGATTTTCCTGTCTTCTTAACTCTATTCATCAATCTCCTGTATATAATCAAGAAAAAAAGTCTCCCAGAGCAACCCAAATGATTAAATAAAAGCAGCCCTAAATATCACAACTTCATTAAATGAGTTTGAGGTAGAAGTAGCAGGGTACAAATGCATCATAAACACAGTTATAGTCATAGGCCAAATAGGAGAGTAACAACTGTAAAACTTGCCTATGACTTCAGACACATTTTCACTAAATAATGTGCTTCATTCTCACCCCATTAAGTCCTTTAGTAAGAGTATGATTGTGAATATAATCACTGGGATGAAAAGGCCAAGAAAATTAAATGACAGATCCAATAATCCTTTAAATATCAGTTGCAAAGTGGTGATTGAAAACACACACAAAGGCACACACAGAGGTTTGGGGCTGGCCCCATGCCTGGTACAGCAGGTATGCAGCAGAACTGTAACCATAGCCTCCAGCATCCTTTATCTCAGCCAGCCCACCTTCCTCACTCCTAGTATCACCAGAATGAAGCCTACATGTCTTTGCATTGCCCCTACAGCCCCATCAGGCTTTGTCTTTTCTGCCTGTCTCTCCAGATTCATTTCTTGCAGCTTTGCCACATGTACTTCATGTTCTCATCCATCTCTCTCTGATATGTTATGCACACACAAATGCTGCTACACACAAACTTTCTTTCACTCCTCATTCTTCACTACTCAGAACCTTTCTTCAAATTTTAAAACTCCCCTCAGAGGATTCCTCCAGGAGGCCTTCCCTAGCCCTCGAAATCCCCGGTCTGTACTCTTATAGTACACTATTTACAGCTGTCATAGCGCTTTTCATAGTGTGCTTCTTCTCTATGTTCTCTACAAACTGTATGCAGCTCAAGAGCAAGGACCATGTCCACCTTATTCCAGTAGCCTCAGGGCCTAGCACAGTGACTGAGACATAGTGAGTGTTCAGAGTTGGGCTCTAGTTGTGTTTATGAGCTGGTTAGAAACCTAAAATATATACATTGCATATATCAGCAATTAAATACAACAAAAGGCCATTTAAAACTGTGAAGTGTGGAATTTGGTGCCATTTGATATAGGAAGACTTTTAAGAGAAACAATAATTTGAACTGAGCAAAGAGGTGGAGGAAAGAACAGCCAGTATGACGACCGGCAAGCCAAAAAATCAAGGGTTTGTATCTAACCTATAGCAGGGAAAATGAAAAGAAAGAGGCAAATCTGAACAGTATAAGAATACATTATAAGACCTTTATATGCTTATATATACTGCTGTTGGAACTGTAAATTTGTACAGTGTAAGTAGGCAATTTTCTAGGATCAAAGCCTTAAGATACACCAGCACCATCACCACCAACACCACATTCCTGTCTCTATACCTTTCCCCACCTATTAATACAACAATTCCACTTCTAGGAACTTTCTAGGGAAAGAAATAATTAAGAATGTGTGAAAATACGTATGTACAAAGTTGTTCATTAGAGTATTCTAAAAATTAGCCAAAAAAGGAAAAGGAAACTAAATATCCATTAATGGGGACTCCTTAAATAAGGCTTCATGTTCCATGTAATGAAATACCCAACTAACTATCCAACTGACATTTGAATGTTCATTTCCTATTATAACATGATACAATAAAATCATATTAAATGAAAATTCTAAAGTGTTAAATATATTAACCAACAAAAGCCTATGCTTATAAAATCACTTACAGTACAATTTTATTTTTAAATATATTGGCAGAAGCATATCTGAAAATATCAGAATGTATGAACAATGGAGCAGTTGTGGGGAATTGTTTGTTTCACTTGTTTGCATTTTATATGTTTTTAAATAATAATCTATGGTTTATAATAAATTCATATTAATTAACAGAAAATTTCTTATTGGCTCTAGTAAATTGAGACAGATGAATTATTTGGGAGAAAATGCTGAGCTTATTTTAGAATTATATGTTTTGGAATGGTTGTTAGAATCCAATGAAATCAAAGTGAAAGGGCTTTGAAAACTCTAAAGCAAAGTGACTGCATTTCTTGAAGCCTCTTCTCAGAAATGTTCATAGAGGCTATGTCAAAAATGTTCCATGGTATAATAAAGATAAGATATGCAGAGTTAAGCAAAATTAAGTAGATTCTCACTGTAGGACTTCTGGGCTTTTAATGTGCTAGTTTTAATGCAGACCTTCAAGAAAGAAACATAATATGCATTGTTTTGCAAGCATATTTGACCCTTTTCTCAAAGAATATCTGACCCTTTTCTCAAAGAATATCTAATAGAACTAATGTTTTCTTGCACATACTTTGGTAGTGCATTAAAAACAAAATGTAGTATTTATTTTGAAGTCATTGCAAGCCACTATAAATACAGGACTGGGACACTCAATTTGAGACATCACTTTAGGTCAGGTTTTCTTAATCTCCCCACTATTGACATTTGTAGCCAGAAAATTTTTTGTTGGTAAGGGGATGTCCAGTGCATTGCAGAATGTTCGTCAGTATCTCTGGCTTCTGCCCACTAGATACTAGCACCTCCACCCCCACCCTTCACCATTATCACAACCAAAAATATCCACAGGTATTGCCAAATGTCCCCAGCAATGATAAAGAACACTTATTTGAGGGATTTAAGTGGTAAGCTTTTGCTGAGGTCAGAATCCCCAGCTCTCCAGTCTTCTTTCATATAAACTGCCTTAACATCTTGCAAAATGCCTGTCTGCTCTAGCAAATGCAGATTGTCATCATGTTACTTTTCTAAAACACTATATCGGAAAACAACCATCTGTTAAAATGCTGCATATGACACCATCATCATTTTATCTATATAACATTTTGATGAATGCTTAATTTTAAAAAAACAGTTCCAACTTTTGGAAACAAATTAAAATGCCCTCTTTTTATATTAACCACAACAAATAGGTGTGTTATGTTGGGGAAATCACTTATTCAAAGCTTTGGTTTCCTTACACACCAAAAAAATAATAATAAGGCCTAGACCTTTAGTCAATGTTATTTCTAGAGTCTTTTCCAGCACGAAAAAAATCAATATATCATTAAACCTCACTTTTATTATTTTTAATCATGACATAAAACATTTTACACGTTAAATTTATTTTCTGGTGGTTGCAATATTTTCAATTAGGAAAATGCTACATTTAGACGTTGAAACAAACTATATTCAGAAGAAACCAAGAGTTATAACTTTATACTTTGGAACCCTAATGTACAACTGGGAAAGTGAACTATGAGTTTATCAAAGACAGTAATATTAATACACAACATAATGAAAAAGAAGACAGAACTTCAGATACATGGGAGATCTTTAAATGATAAATAATACTATGTTAACATTAAAATTAGAATTATTGAGGCTTCTTAAAAGATACAAAATTACAGCTAGTAGGAGGAATAAATTCTAGTGTTCTTTACCACTGTAGGATGACTATAGTTAAAAATAATATATAATTTCAAATAGCTACTTAGGAAGATATTGAATGTTCCCAACACGAATAAACGATAAGTGTTTGAGATGATGAATATGTTAACTATCCTGTTATGATTACTATATATTATATGTATCAAAACATCACTATATACCCCCACGAATATGTGCAATTATTATTTGTCAATTAAACACATTTTTTAAAAATCCAAACCTAAAATAATTTGAATCATTGATGAAAGAACTTTATAGAAAAAAAAAAAAATGATAAAAGCAATTTTAAATGTTGTCCAAAGAGGCCAAGCTGAATTTTATGATAGAAATCTTTCTTCACAACACAGATTATTCCTATGCTATTTTAACACTTCTGATGAAGAAAAATCTTGAAATTTTGTCTATTCTTTTAAAGAAGTTATCAATCATAATAGTAAAATATGACAAATATGTCACCAAAAAAGAATACTAAAATACTAAAATAGCAACCTCACTAACTTAAATGCAAAAATCCTAAACAAAACATAAGTAAATCATATCCTATAACAAATTAAAGGAAAGATCTGACACGATTAAGTGGGATTCTGTGCATGCATTCATTCATTTAATAAATGTTTATTAAGCATCTATAATGTGAATCACAATTCTCATTACTAAGGATATATCAGCAAACGAAACAAAGATCTCTGCCTCATGGAAATTATAGCAGGTGAATGAAGACAACAAATAACTTGAATCATAAATAAGTAAATTACACAACAGTTAGAGCATGAGGAGTGATACAGGATAAGAAAAACTAGAGCTAGATAAAGAGACCAGAACTGATGAGAATAGAGGATTGGTTGCAAATTTAAATATGGAGTTCAGGAATAGACTTCCACTGAGTTGCTAGCATTTGAACAAAAACATGAATAAAATGATGAAATTAGTTTTGTGGATTCCTTGAGAGAAAGGATACAACTAGGCCAAAAGTATTGTGACCTAATTATGCCTGGAAATTTCAAAAAACAGTGAAGAAGTCAGTGGGGTGGGAACAGAGTGAAGCTGGGGCAGAGGAGGAGTCGGGTTGGAGAAGTAATGGGGCCAGATCCTTCAGTGTTACATTATAAAGGTTTTAGCTTTTACTCTGAGTTAACTGGGGTGACCTTGGGGGTTGTGTAGAGCTTTAACATATATGACCTACACTGTAAATGAATCGCTCTGGCTGCTGTGTTGAGAGCTGACTGTAGGGGGAAAAGGTGGGATGAGGGAAAACGGGCGCTTACTATGTATTGCAGGCAAGTGAGTAGCTTAGATAAAGAGAGTAGTGTGGTAGCTGCAGGGTGGTGAAAAGTGGTTAGAGTTTGGATATATTTTGAATTAATAGCCAATTGGAGTTGCTGATAAATTGGAGAGAGAAGAGGCAAGGATAATTTCATTGATTTTTTTTTTTTGCCTCAACAACCAGAAAGATGAAGTTGACCTCAACTCTAATTAGGAAGACTGCAAGTTAACCAAATTTGGAAGAGGAAGATAAAGAAGTGTTCTGAACATGTTGTATTTAAGAGGAATTTAGACTTTCAAGAGGAGGCATCAGGTAGGCAGCTAGATAAATATCTGAAGTTTGGGAAAGAGTCTGGACTGGACTCTTTTTTGCAAGTCTTTGGCATATATACATATTTATATGTGTGTGTGTGTGTGTGTGTGTATGAGATTAGATAATTTCAAGGATAGAGAAAGACAAATCAAAGACTGAGCTTTGGGACAGAATATTGGAAGGATACAGAGAAGAAACTAGCACAGGGCAATCCCTATCAAAATTCCAAAGACATTTTTTACAGAAATAGAAAAAAATTTCTAAAATATGTCTGAAACTCCAAAAGGTCTTGAAGAGTCAAAGAAATCTTGAGCAACCAAAGAAATTTTGAGCAAAAAGAGCAAAGCTGAAAGCATCACACTACCTGACTTCAAAATATAACACAAAGCTAGAGTAATCAAAACAGCATGGCACTGGCATAAAAGCAGACACATAAACCAATGAGATAAAACAAAAATAGAGAGCCCAGAAATAAATCCATGCATTTAGAGCCAATGAATCTTCAACAAAGTTGCCAAGAACACACAATGAAGAAAGGATACCCTCTTCAATAAATTGTGCTGGGATAACTAGATATACACATGGAGAAGAATGAAATTAGACACTTATCTCACACTGTATACAAAAAATAAACTCAAAATTGATTAAAGATTGAAATATAAGACCTGAAACTGTAAAACTACTAGAAGAAAAAACAGGAGAAAACCCCATAACACTGGTGTGGCCAACAATTTTTTTGATGTGAACCCAAAGCACAGGCAATAAAAGAAAATATAGACAAATGGGACTGCATCAAATTAGAAAGCTTCTGCACAGTCAAGGAAACAATCAAAGAAGTGAAAAGACAACTTATGAAAGGGGGGAAAATATTTGCAAGTCATATATCTGATAAGGGGTTAGTATCTAAAAAATATAAGGAACCTAAACAACTCAATAGTAAGAAAATAAATAAACAGATTACAAAATGGGGAAAGGGTCTAAACAGCCATTTCTCAAAGGAAGATCTATAACTGGCAAAGAGGTACATGAAAACATTCTCAACATGACTCATCATCAAAGAAATGCAAATTAAGACGAGATATCACTTCACACTTGTTAGAATGGCTATTATCAAAAAGACAAAAGATAAGTATTGGAGAGGATGTGGGAAAAAGAAAACCTTTGAACACTGTTAGTGGAAAAGTAAAGTAGTATAGCCATTATGGAAACAGTGGGGAGGTTCCAAATAAAAAAGAACTACCATATGACCCAGCAAACCCACTACTAGGTATATATCCAAAGAAAATAAAATCAATATGTCAAAGCAATATCTCCACCCTCATGTTCATTGCAGCATTATACTCAATAGCCACGACATGGAATCAAGCTAAATGTTCATCAACAGATGAATAGGCAAAGAAAATACATTTTATATATAGTATTTATATTTAGTGGCATGCTATTCAGCCTTTAAAGAGAAGGAAATCGTGTCATTTGCAACAACATGGATGACCCTGGAAGACATTATGTTAAGTGAAATAAGCCAGGCACAAATAGACAAATAATGCATTATCTTGTTTATACGTGGATTGTAAAAAAGTTGAACTCATAGAAGTAGAGAGTGGAATGGTGGTTACCAGGGGCTGGTAGGGAAAGAGAAATTGGAGAGATGTTCATCAATGGATACAAAATTTCAGTTAGGTGGGAGGAATAAGTTCAAGACATCTATCGTAAAAAAAAGAAAAGAAAAGAAAAGAAAAGAAACCAGCAAAGGAGACTGAGATGGAAAGAAAAAAAAAAGTGGGAAGTAATCCAGAAAAAATATGTATATATTCTAGTAGCTGATTCCAGTAAAGATGTTTCAACACAAGAAACTCTATTAAAGTAATTAATATACATTATGCTAATATATTTTGACATAATTAATAAAACACTAATAAGTCAAAGAAGAAAAGTTATACCATCATATTAACAGCTGCCAGCTTGTTATTTAATAAAATTGAAGGCTATTTAAAAAGATATGTGATCATCTACGCCAACATCACTTAACAATGAAAGAATGAAGAGGAGACATTCTTAAAGTCAGGAACAAGAATGGAAGCCTACCATCTCCCTGCCATAACCCTTACTTTTCTACAAATTCCAGTGAATGAAACAAGATGTTTCCCTCTTAAAAAATATTAAATAATGAGTTACATACATTGCAATTCAGCAGACAAATTTGTCATTATTTGAAAGTAATAAGATTGCCTATTAGAAATCTTCAGAAAAATTTTGAAAATATTTCTAAAGATTGGGATTGAGGCCTGTGGGAACACTAAATCTACAGGGTGGTTTTTCTGAGATTTTTTCCCATAAAGAATGTGACATGCTATCAGATTTCAGAAACAAACTTTATATATTCATGAGCAAAATGGAAAGCAAGAAAAAAGGATTTAATCACAGGGAATAACAGAGACCTGAATTCTAGTTCAGGCTGTCTATGGATCATCATCATACCATACAGTTGTGCAAGTGGTAAAGCATCTTAATCCTCACATTAGCCACATGAGGTTGCATAGGGCAGGTGCTACTATTTGTACTTGTTGCACAAAGCCCATCTTTCTAGAGATTAAAAGCCTTTTTTCATATGTTTATTTTCTGCATAAATGTTTTCTTTTGAGAAGTGTCTGTTCATATCCTTTGCCCACTTTTTGATGGGGTTGTTTGTTTTTTTCTCGTAAATTTGTTTAAATTCCTTGTAGATTCTGGATATTAGCCCTTTGTCAGATGGATAGATTTCAAAATATTTCTCCCATTCTGTAGGTGGCCTGTTCACTCTATGATAGTTTATTTTGCTGTGCAGAAGCTCTTTAGTTTAACTAGATCCCATTTGTCAATTTTGGCTTTTGTTGCCACTGCTTTTGGTGTTTTAGTCATGAAGTCTTTGCCCATGCCTATGTCCCGAATGGTATTGCCTAGGTTTTCTTCTAGGGTTTTTATGGTTTTAAGTCTTACATATAAGTCTTTAATGCATCATGAGTTAGTTTTTCTATAAGGCGTAAGGAAGGGGTCCAGTTTCAGTTTTCTGCATATGGCTAGCCAGTTTTCCCAACACCATATATTAAATAGGGAATCCTTTCCTCATTGCTTGTTTTTGTCAGGTTTGTCAAAGATCCAATGGTTGTAGATGTGCAGTGTTATTTCTGAGGCCTCTGTTCTGTTCCATGGGAAATGCAAATCAAAACCACAATAAGATACCATCTCACGCCAGTTAGAATGGTGATCATTAAAGAGTCAGGGAACAACAGATGCTGGAGAGGATATGGAGAAGTAGGAATGCTTTTACACTGTTGGTGGGAGTGTAAATTAGTTCAACCATTGTGGACGACAGTGTGGCAATTCCTCAAGGATCTAGAACTAGAAATACCATTTGACCCCACAATCCCATTACTGCGTATATACCTAAAGGATTATAAATGATGCTACTATGAGGACACATGCACATGTATGTTTAGTGCAGCACTGCTTGCAATAGCAAAGTCTTGGAACCAACCCAAATGCCCATCAATGATACACTGGATAAAGAAAATGTGGCACATATAGACCATGGAATACTATGCAGCCATAAGAAAAGGATGAGTTCATGTCCTTTGCAGGCACAAGGATGAGGCTGGAAATCATCATTCTCAGCAAACTAACACAGAAACAGAAAACCAAACACTGCATGTTCTCAGTCATAAGTGGGAGTTGAACAATGAGAACACATGGACACAGGGAGCGGAACATCATACAAGGGGGTCTGTCGGGGGTTGGAGGCTAGGGGAGGGATAGCATTAGGAGAAACACCTAATGTAGTTGACGGGTTGATGGGTGCCGCAAAACACCATGGCATGTGTATACCTATGCAACAAACCTGCACGTTCTGCACACGTATCCCAGAACTTAAACTATAATAATAAAAAAAAAGAGTAAACACAGGTAAATATATATATATATACACACACACACACACACACATACACACACACATACAGGTAAATATACATATATACAAATATATATACATATATTTATGTGTACATATATTTACCTTTATATATATATAAAGGCTTGCCTGATATCACAAAGCCTGTGAGTGGCAAAACCTAGGGTTGAACTCCAGCCTCCTGGTACAAAATCCAGGGACTTGCCACCACATAACTGCATTAGTCTGGACCAAAAAGTTCACTTCTCTAAGGACTCAGTTCCCTCATTTCTACAATACACAGCCACTATCATTCCAGTCCTTCTGGGTCTAAATTGTTTCTGTTTTATAATATATATATTTTTAAAATGTTTAAAGTAAATTAGAAATCAAATTACTAATGAAGTTGTATACCCTGTCTTTATACTCTATGAAAAAGTGTTACTAAATTTAAAAAATACATGTGCATTCCATCTTTGTAATTTTTAAGACTAGTAGCCTAATCAAAATCTTCTAATTTCATGTTTATATTACCAAAACCTAGCTGGTTTTATTGCCAGACCAATTATGTGGTACACAATAAGTCATCACAACACTTGTCTGAGCAAGTACAACACTTTTAAATATCTCACCGCATCATACATCTCAAAATCTGACCAAAAGCCAAGAGTCGATTCTACATTTGTGTCTTTGGGTCACATTGTTTCCTCACCTGGGAATTATTTCCCTGACATTCCACATATTTCAATGCTATGTCTCCTTAAAGACTCTCCTCACTTTCTGCTATAACCTCAAACAAAACAACTAAAATGTCTTTGACCAGCTCCTCCTCTAAAAGCCTCAAAATGCCCAGAGAACTCATGGTCTTCTCCTAAAGGACATGACTGTATTCACTACAAAGTACATATTTGTCTATTTATCACCACAGAGAATTGTTTGTACCCACTTGTCTTCAGAGAGAAAGAAATATCTAGTTATTTTGCATTCAACATACTATTATATTATCACCAATCCCTTGAAGTGGCAATAAGACAATTATTCAGCATTTCATAAATTACGCCATCAAATTATTTTATAGCCACTGTCCTCAGCAAACTAACGCAGGGACAGAAAAGCAAACACCACACTTATAAGTGGGAGCTGAACAATGAGAACACATGGACACAGGGAGGGGAACCACACACACTGGGGCCTGTGGGGCTTGGTTGAGGTGGGGAGTGAGGGAGAACATCAGAATAAATAACTAAGGCACACTGGGCTTAATACCTAGGTAATGGGTTAATAGGTGCAGCAAACCACCATGATACATGTTTACCTATGTAACAAACCTGCACATCCTGCACATGTATCCCAAAACTTGAAATAAAATAAAATAAAATAGAAATCCTACTATTTTATATTGCTCCAGGTGAACTACCTGAGCTTTTATGGAGAAATATATCCTTAAGCACAGTCCTTTAAGGAAAACTAAAGGGCCAAGTTTATTAACCAAATTTCTCATGTACATACATATTTTAATATAAAACATTATTTTAGTATAAAATTATAATGTATGTATAAGAAATATTAAGCTAATACAAAATTTATACAGAAAACTTTTAAAGTAGAGATTCTTAAATTCTTTCATATTGCTATACTATGGGCAAGATGTAATATCTAAAATATTCTAATAGGTGAGGCATGAAATACATCTTATGGTTTTTGGAAAAGCTTAACTTTATACTTCCCTTAGGCTTACATTTGAGTATGTCGCTTAGAAAGAAGTCCATTGAATTTAATGAATATTCTTGCCTGAAAATTTTCTGCTGGCTGCTGTAATCATAGACACTTTTAATTTTTTTTAAGGAGGGAGAAGATAGCTATACAACATGTGAAACAAACCAAGGAGGCTGTATATGTATGAAGAATGTAGTTAATTGTTGAAATAATAAGCAAAGTGCTATCTTCCAATAGAATTTTATCTAAAGTGGCCATGGATCCCAATCTTCTACTTGCAGAACCAGTAAGTAGCAGAATACCAGAGAGATGCATAATAGTTTGGAAGAAATAAGAACAAAAAAAGCACGAGATTTGGACTTTCAAGACCCAATTTCTAGGAGAGAGTCTAACGACATAATAGCTGTGTAAACTTCTATGTAAACTTCTTTGAAGATCAGTTTTCACATCTATAAAATGATTCCCACAAGACCTTCTATTATCTGACATGGTAAGATGTAAGATGTATTACATATAATAATGTATATAAAAGCATTTTGTAAACTATAAAGAACCATACAATTATTCAAAACACTTATTGCTTGTTTATAATTGTAAAATAATATTTTGTCAAAGAAAATAAGAAATGCAATTTTTTAAAAAAAGAAAAAATTCAAATTACAAATAATTCTATCATCCGATAAAAATCATTACTATTTTGGAGTGTAACTTTGTAGTTTGTCTTCTAGATTTATGTATACACATAAATATCTTTTTAAATTTTGAGTTATGCTACACTTAGTGACTTAGAATTTTTTTAATACATCTATATGCTACACATATTTAAGTCATCATTAGATATAAATGACAGTGGGTTACATATTTAAAGTTTTTCACAATCAAAAACAGCATTTGTGGGCTCAGATAAATAAAACAAAGAGAAAAAGTGTGTAGTGGAGAGACAACTTGACAATGAAAATCTCTCTGAAAATCTCTGAATGCGTAACACAGAGAGTCCCCAAGATTAGGACCTCCCTGCTTTTTAAGTAGGAACTATCTGAACTTCTTTGGCTTTTCACTTACAAGGGTAGCTCACCTTCAGACTTCATCTTGGAATCCAGGGAAGGAAGGGAAAGGGTAGTGGGTGCTGTGATGTCTGATTATATTCCATCTTCAGGTGGAAGTACCCATCCCCTAGCAGCCAAGGCTATCTGCTACTGATGCTTCAGAGCTGCCTGCTCACATGCAAAAGCTCCTGGCCAGGAACCACCTCACCCAGAGGTGGCTCCAAGCTGATAATTGGCTAATAGAAGGCCAAAAGTTGGCCTATTTCCTCAAATGGAAAAAAATTCTGAAAGGCCTTCCTCATTTCCATGTAGGGGTATCTGCAGAGAACTCTTCCAAGCAACAAATTTTCTCTTAATTTACTCAATTTTCCATCTCAGTGCTGTTTGAAGACACTTCATGACAACACCACATCCAGCAAAAACAGACAAAAAAGGCCTAAAAGTGACTCAGTTGTAGAAAGAAAAAGGAAACTTTTGTGGCTGATTCTGAAAGTAAGAGAAGGCTGGGATCCAGGGACAATTTAAATAAAATTTTATTGGCAGATAGCACTTTGCAGGTTACTAAAGACTTTCACATATATTATCTTAGTTGAAATGTACAATAGCCTGGTAAGATGTGTTTTATTTTTTCATTTTTTATTTTTAATATTTGTGTGTACATAGTAGATGTATGTATTTGTGGGGTGCGTTAAATGTTTTGATACAGGCATGCAATGTGAAATAATCACATCATGGAGAATGGGGCATCCCTCCCCTCAAGCATATATCCTTTGTGTTACACAAACAATCCAATTATACTCTTTTCATTATTTTAAAATGTACAATTAAGGTATTATTGACTGTAGTCCCTCTGCTGTGTGATCAAATAGAATGTTTTAAGATGTATTTTATATCCATTTTATAATTTAAACATCTAAGAAAAGTAGATTGTATAGCATGATTTATGGAATGATAGTCCCTCAAAAATGCCTTCTCTAACCCATAAACTCTCTGAAACTTTTTATTTATCAGATACCTACAGAAGAATTAAGTAAATATTAGTCATTAATTTCTTTAGTATAAATTATCTTGCTTTTTCCACAGCTTCTGACATGTAGTTTCCATGACAATTTGTGGACGATTAAATGATACTGGAAGACTCAGGAGTAAAGGGAATATTAGAGGATAATTTTCTCTCCCCAACTGCCTTATTTCATAAATGGGCCCACCCTCACCTCCAATCACAATCTCCCACTGCACTCCCTCTCATCCCATGCTTCTAACCAACTTCAAGCTATTCCTCAAACAAACCCAACTCCCTCACATTTCACACAATTGTTTGAGTTTTCCTACCTGGAAAGTACTTCATAACTCTTTGTGCTTGGAAAACTCTTATTCATCCTTCAAGATCCATTTAAAGAATTATTTGGCTTTTTCCTTCCTAGATTCCAAATATAGAGTTGATACCTTATTTCACCTGTTTATAACCCTTATTTTACCTCTCTGTTTTTCCTCTGTGCTGCTGTAATGGCTCTGGAAGCATGGTTTTGTATTTATCTGGTTGTATATCTAACTCCACCACTGGACTATGACTACAGAACCGTGTTTAATTCTGTGTATTAAGATTTTGGGTTCCCAGAGTTATGCTCAGTTTCTGGTAGGTTAGGGTTTATCAATAAATGTTTACAGAGTACATGAATAAATAGTAACTTGACTGAGTAAAAAGTCATAGAATGTTTGGATAGAGTCAGTTTAAAGGAATTAACTGGGTTTTGAAAGGTAAGTAAGAATGTTAGAATGATAAAATTTTATCTTTCCACACATTTAGCTTTATTAAATAGTTAATAAAGTAGTTTGGAATTTTTCACATTAAAATTATAATTCATCTGAATTTCATAAGGTAGAAGGAGAAAGAAAGGGGAACATAATTGTTCAAGTCAGTAAACAACAGATGGTGCTTTTGTTCATAGGGCTATGAAACTTTTACCTTAGATACCAATAGTCAGACAATGGCAGTGACTGGTTTATTAGAATTTGTGTCATATAAAGGCAATTGTTTTAGAAAGTTTACTGAGATATGGGGCAAGATGGCTGACTGGATGCAGCTAGTTTGCACTGTTTCCAAGGATAGGAACCAAAATGGCAAATGGATATTCACATTTCCAATAGACCTTCTATGAAAGAACACTGGAATTCGACAGAAACGTTATAAGAAGCATGAAAAGCAAAAAAAAAAAAAAAAAAAAACAGAAAGGGAAACAAGGCAGCCTGCTTGGCCTCGATCCACTAGGAGCCAGGTGAAGCTCTCAGATACATAAAAAGAGTAAGTGAGAGACCTCAAGGGCTCCACATTCCCACCATGGACTTTTAAAATCCTAATATGAGAGAGCTCCTTGACCCTCATGGGTCCTGAGACTAACAAAGGGAGCTGCTAAACATTGCACAAAGGCATTGATCCAGAGGGGGAACTCATGGTGAGTCCCACAGGTTTCCAAGACCTCAGCAACCACAACATGGTGCCATTCTGAGAGCTTAGTCCCAAGAGTATGCCCTGGAGCCAACACTTCTGCTGCTGCCAATTCCACTGCTGCTGCTTTAGAATGTAGGACCAAGGTGCAAGCAAACCAGGCTGTGCCCCACAGCTATCTTCCTAAGCTGTCTGACTGAGAATGGCCACACCCTCCCTGGTGGCAGGTCTGCAACGCAGCTGCAGCTGCCCCCACTTAATCATACTGCCAGTGACATGTTGACCACTTTGCCCCTGCCTATCATGGCCAACACTTACAGCACTACCAAGAGACCTGAGGGCACGTCCACCAGCCCAGTCCTGTTTCCCTAGTACTTCAGCACAACATCTAGGCACCTGGGAATTGCCCAGTCCAGCCCAGCACCACTGAAATCTGAGCACTCTTCCTGGAGTCTGACTGACCCAAACTATCAATGCCACCATAGCTGGAACCCACCTACACAAGTTACCTGTGGGCCAGAAGACTGCCCCACTTAACTCATTGCAGCCACTGCCAATATCAGCATCAACTGCTTGGGTTTCAGTGGGTTGCCCAACCACAACTACTGCCATTGCTGACATCATGCCCACTTCTTAGGGGCCAGAGAGCCCACCCACACACCTGGCCCAGCACTGGTACTACTTGGCATCTGGGCAAGCTGCCTCGAGGCCCAAGAATCAGCCCTCCTGGACCCTTAACACCAGAGCCAACATATTGTCTTCTGGGGATCAATAACAGGTACATTCAGCTTAATGCTGTCACCACAGGGGCCAAAAGACTGACCAACTAGCATCCTAATCTCCAGCAGAACTTCACCACAGCCTCCATGAATAACCCCATCCTAAGCCACTAAAGAAATCACAGATATAACTGAACTATATACATTCAAAGAAATCATATAGAGACTATATTTCTGCATGACTAAAAATCAAAGCCAAAGTGCCCTACCCAGTGAAAACCATGGATACATCTTTGGGAAAAAGTCATACCCTGTGAAAACAAATTTTAAAAATTGGAACACAACTGTTACATCAGATGTGCTGACATCAAAGTAAGGACATGATGAACATGAAAAGGGAAGAAAATATAAAACCTCCAAAGGAACAGAATAATTCTACAGCAACAGATTTCAATCACAAAGAAAGTCACAAATTCTCAGATAAAGAATTAAAAATATTGATTTTATAGAAGCTCAGTGAAATACAAGAGAAATATGAAAAACAATACAGAGAAATCAGAAAAAGAATTCAGGATATGAATGACAAGTTTACCAAAGAGATAGATACTTTTTTAAACGAACCAAACAAATTCTGGAACTAAAAAATTTATTGAATGAAATACAAAATATATTTGAAAACTTCAATAGACTAAATCAAGCAGAAGAAAGAATTTCAGAACATGAAGGCAGGTTTTTTGGAAAAAAAGAATTAAAAAGAATGAGTAAAGACTTCAGGATGTTTGGGAGAACATAAAGCAATAGAATATTTGAATTATAAGTGTCCCCAAAGAGAGAACAAAAGTGTTAGAAAATCTATTTCACAAAATAATAGATGAAAACTTCCCAAGCCTAGCAAGAGACTTAGCTATTTAGATATAGGAAGCACAAAGATCCCTAAAAAGATACAATGCAAAAAGGTCTTCTCCACAGTACATTATAGGCAAACTGTCTAAAGACAGCTTCAAAGAGGGGATTCTACAAACAAGAGAGAAGCATCTAGTCACCAATTTTCTGAAAAATCTCAGAATAAAAGCAGATTTCTCAGAAGAAACCTTAAAGCCCAGTAGAGAATAAAATGACATACTGAAAGTGCTGAAAAAAACCTGTCACCCAAGGATATTATTTCCAATAAGATTATTCTTCATGAATGAAGGAGAAATAAAGTCATTTTCAGGCAAGCAAATGCTGAGGGGATTAATCACCACTAGAACAGACCTATGAGAAATACTCAAGGGATTCCTAAACTTGAAATTGAAAGAACAACATTTACCATCATGACAGCACACAAAAGTATAAAACTCACTGATAAAGCAAACACACAAATGAAAAAGACAATGGACTCAAATGGTGCCACTATAGAAAACCACCAAACCACAATGACAAACAATAAGAGAAAAAGAAAAGAACAAAGAAAATGCAAAACAACAGAAAATAATCAACAATATGACATTACCAAAACCTCAAATATCAATAATAATCTTGAATGTAAATAGATTAAACTCTCTACCTAAAATATATAGACTGGCTGAATGAATGACAAAATGTGATTCAACTTTATGCTGCCTAATAAACTCAAAGTAAAGGGATACAAAAGATATTCCACACAAATGGAAACCAAAATTGAGCAGGAGGAGCTATACTTATAGAAGATAAAATAGACTTTAGGTTTAAAAAAAGTGAAAAAAAAAAGATAAAGAAGGTCACTATGTAACGATAAAGAGAAAGAACAATCCAGCAAGAAGGTATAACAACTCTAAATATATATGCACCCAACACAGGAGCACAATGATTCATAAAGCAAACATTACTGGATTTAAAGAGAGAGAGATAGCCTCCAACATAGTAATAGTAAGGAAATTCAACACCTCACTTTTGCATTAGACAGATCATCTAGACAAATATATAGAAAATCAATAGAGAAACATGAGATTTAAACTGGAGTTTAGAGCAAAAGGAACTAACATATTTATAGAAAATTCTATCCAACAACTGCAGAATATATACTCTTATCATTAGCACATAGAACATTCTCCAAGATAGACCATGTATTAGGCCACAAAACTAGTCTCAACAATTTTTTTTAATTTTAAATTCTATCGAGTATCTTCTAAGACCACAATAAAACAAAGCTATAAGTTAATACCAAGATTAACTTTGGAAATTGCAAATACATGGGAATTGAACAACATGTCCTGAAAGACCATTTGAACAATGAAGACACAAAGATAGAAATCAAAACATTTCTCAAAACAATTGAAAATGGAAACATAACATACTAAAACCTGAGGGACACAACAAAAGCAGTGCTAAGAGGAAAGTTTATATTAATAACCCCCTGCCTACATCAAAAAAAGCAGAAAGATTTCAAATAACCTAACAATGTACCTCAAGGAACTAGAAATGCAAGAATAAGCATAACCCAAAATTTGCAGAAGGAAAGAAAAAATAAAAATCAGAGTAAAATAAAATGAAATGGAGACTAAAATAAATTACAAAGGATCAGCAAAAAAGTTGGTTCCTCAAAAATATAAACACAATTCATAAATCACTATCTAGATTAACCAATAAAAAGAGGCAGAAAACCCTAACAAACAAAATCAGAAAGGAAAAATGAGACATTGCAACATACACCACAGAAATACAAAAAATAATCAGAAACTATTACGAATAACTATTTATTAACAAACTGAAAATCTAGAGGAAATGGATAATAAATTCCTGGAAACACAACCTACCGTGATTGAATCAAGAAGAAATTGAAAACCTGAACAGACCATTATGAATAAAAAGATTCAGTTAGTAATAAAATATCTCCCAACAAAGAAAAGACGAAGATCAGATGGGTTCCCAGCTGATAGCAACCAAATATACAAAAGATAAACATAACCAATTCTCCTGAAGCTATTCCAAAAAATTAAAGACAAGTGAATTCTTTCCCACTCATTTTATGAGGCCAGCATCATTCTAATAACAAAACCAGACAAGGACACATAAAGAAAATGACAGGCCAATATACCTGATGACCCTAGACGCAAAAATCCTCAACAAAATATGAGCAAACCAAATCCACCAGCACATCATAAAACACCATCATCAAGTGGGATTTATCCCAGATATGCAAGAATGGTTCAACATATGCAGTACAATTGACATGAAACACAACATCATCAGAATGCAGGATAAAATGGCATGATCATCTCAATAGATGCAGAAAAAGCATTTAATAAAATTTGACATTGCTTCATGATAAAAACCATCAACAACATAAACAGAAGGAACATACCTCAAAATAATAGCATATAAAAGACAAACCTACAGCTAACATCACAGTGAATGAAGAAAAGCTGAAATACTTTCCTCTAACATCTGGAATACAACAAGCATGTCCATTTTTACCACTCCTATTCAACACAGTACTGGAAGTTCTAAACAGAGCAATTAGGCAGGAGAAAAGAAAAATAAAAGAGGTTTAAATTGGAAAGGAAGATGTTAGACTGTCCCTCTTTGCTGTTGATACGATGTTTTATGTAGAAAAAACTAAAGGTTCTGCCAGAAACCCCTAGATTTGATAAGCAAATTTAGTAAAGCTGCAGAATACAAAATCAATATACAAAACAGTAGCATTTCTATACACCAATAATAAACTAGTTGAGAAAGAAATCAAGAAGGCAAACATATTTATGATAGCTACAAAAACATACCTAAGAAAAAAATTTAACCAAGGTTAAAGATCTCTACAAGAAAAATTTACAAACACTGATAAAAAGTTAAAGAGAATGCCCCTTAAAATGGAAAGATATCCCATGCTCATGGAATAGAAGAATTAATATTATTAATATTAAAATGATCATATTGCCCAAAGCAATCTACAGATTCAATGTGATTCTTATCAAATACTAATGTAATTTTTCACAAAATTAGAAAAAAACAGTTATGAAATTCATGTAAAATGAAGGAAGAGGCCTAGTGCGGTGGCTTACTCCTGTAATCCCGGCACTGTGGGAGGCCGAGGCAGGTGGATCACGAGGTCAGGAGATACAGATCATCCTGACTAACACGGTGAAACCCTGTCTCTACTAAAAATACAAAAAATTAGCTGGGCATGGTGGCGTACACCTGTAGTCCCAGCTACTTGGGAGGCTGAGGCAGGAGAATCGCTTGAACCCGGGAGGCAGAGGTTGCAATGAGCCAAGATCATGCCATTGCATTCCAGCCTGGGTGACAGAGCGAGACAAATACTCGCTCTGGGTGACAGAGTGAGAGACAGAGGAATAAATTAACTTTATATATGTTTTAAGAAAATGTCTTAAACAGGTGGATTTAACCACAACGTTTATTTTCCTGCTCATGAATTTGTATATTTACAAAATAAGATATGTCCATCTTAAAAAAAAAAAAAAAGAAGAGGAAGAAGAAAGATCCTGAGAGCCAAAGCAATCCTGAGCAAGAACAAAGTGAAAGGCATTACGCATTACACTACCTGCCTTCAAAATTTATTACAAGGCTATAGTAACCAAAATAGCATGGTATTCGTCTAAAAATAGATATAGACTAATGGAATAGAAAACAGAACCCAGAAATAAATCCACATATTTACAGTCAACTAATCTTTGACTCAGCTGACAAGAAATTACTTTGGGGAGAGGACACCCTCTTTAATAAATGATGCTGGAGAAACTTAATAGCCACATGAAAATGGAACCTTTTCTCACTGTGTACAAAAATCAACTCAAAATGGATTAAAGATTAAATGTAAGCTCTAAAACTATAAAACTACACACACACACACACACACACACACACACACAAACCTAAGGAAAACTCTTCTAGACATTTGTCATCTAGACAAATAATTCATGGTTAAGATTTCAAAAGCACAGGCAACAAAAACAAAAGTAGATAAATAGAACTATATTAAACTAAAAAGCTTATGCGCTGCAAAAGAAATAATCAACAGTGAAGGGACAAGCTGCAGATGTACTCTCCAGCCTTCTCCACTCTGCTCTGTGCCCAGGAGGCTGACCTCTATGCCTTGTAATCCTGTTTGGCTTTGCCAGCGAGAAGCACTAGTAGCAGATCAGAGAAGGAAGGAAAGAGATGTGGCACCCCTCCCTGTGAAGTGCAGGTTAGCAGTAGCTACATTCCTCAGCCTAAATTCACACCTCCTCTCTGGTCCTCCTCTCCTTCAGCTACAGTAACCACTCCATTTCCTGCTGAGATCCTAAGTGATACAAGGAATAAAGCAGAATACTACTTTAGAAAATTTTCTTCCCTGCTTTCTTCCTGCTAGACTTGAATTATCTGTTCATATACTATTCCAGCTTATTAGGGGGAAACAGTTCTTTTGAGAAGTAACCACATTTCTCAAGCATAGAGGACTCTAAATTATATTTCTTTGATAACTATCAAGCATCACAGTCCCCTGATTACTAGATATGGCTATAGTAATGTGCATTTATTGAGCAATCATCAAATGGTTGTTGGTTTCATACAGTGAAATCTAACCTAAGCAATTTCTGTGATTATTTTATGATCCCAATTACCTCAGTAATGTTACCTGAGGCAAAAATAAATAAATAAATAAATAAATAACCAAAAAAATCATATTATCAATCAAAAAGAAAAGAACTCAAAAGCTTTTGAAATTTCTAGGACCACCTTTGGGAATAGTCAGTGAAATTTAATAAAGCAGTTATATAGAAAAGAAGTCACAATTTTTAATCAAATACAAGTCTAGTAATTGCATATGTTTACTAATGAACAACATTTAGTCTTTTCTTAATGAATAAATTAACTTTATATGTGTTTTAAGAAAATTTCTTTAACAGGTGGATTTAACTACAACATATATTTTCCATCTCATGAATTTGTATATTTACAAAATTAGATATGTCCACCTTAAAATATTTTAGTAATTACTACAACTAAATTGGAAATGAAAATAATACATAAATAAGGCAAATAGTGTTATTCCACAGCAAATTCAAATAAACATTAAATTGTTTTCCTTACTTACTGTGTTTACAAGCTAAGTTATAAAAACTTATTTGTACAACAAAAAATACAAAACTAGTGGAAATTGAATCTTGCAGAAATTTAACTTTTCATTATGTAAATCAAAGAAGCAGAGCACCTACAGCTTTGACAAATGAAGATTAAGTACCCTATTTGTGTTGGTGAGTTCACTCTTTCACAAACCACAATCCTGCAGAAAATGAGAAGGGCCCCATTCCAGGTGGAAAAACAAACCCTTTTAAAGCCAGAACAAACTTGACCCTAATCTATTTGACCACAACTTTGCCTCATGGAGAAAGGCTGAACAATAAAGGGCTTAGTAAAGCCAAACCTATCAGAAAATGTGTTATCCCCAACACTGAAGGGAATGGCAAGGACATAAACCATCTGGGCTGTGGAGAAAGCTTATAACCTCTTCCATGTGTTATCAGAAGTTACACTTGATAACTTTATGGGAAAATACTCAAGCTGACCTTAACATACCAGAAAAATCAAGAGACAATCTCTCCTCTTGGTCCTGGAAAAATATGATGCTCCAGCTTGTAAAGTATAATTAAGTTATTAACAAACATGACAATAAAAATCTTTTCAGAATAAGAAACAATGTTCATTTGGAGTCACTTAAAAAGTAGTTTTTCCTGTGCATTGGAATCTGACTCATAATACAAGAAAAAAAATTCTTACAGAAAAAAGCTGTAAAAATCTCAAAATCCAAGAATATAAATTTTAAACGTAGATGATTAAAATAAATACTAAAGCTTGTGAAAATTAATGTATAGATACATTCAAATATCAACTTGGAAAAACATTTATTGTGAGAGAAAATGTTTTGAAACTCCCAATTACAATGCATTATTCATTTTCTCTCAACCTATGATCATGAAAAGCAAAGTTCTTGGAGAGTCACTAAAATTGCTTTATGGAGATATATTTTTAAATAATATTTATCATTTGATAAATAAACGGTTTTTGAATTTTAAATTACAGAAAAATATAAAGAAGAAAATAAAAATTATCCATAATAAGCCAACCAAAGACAGCCACTCTTTATGTTTTGGTATGGATTATACAGTTGATTCCTGTCTTATTATTTATCATATGTCATCAGTATTTTTCTGTGACTTAGATGTGTCAAAATTTAGCTATTGGAAATAACACCTTAATTTGAATACTTTTGATTAAAGTTTTGTCTGCATTATGAAAATCTCCTTACTATTGGGTTGTAATACTGAGAGAAGGAATGCTTTAACTCTTAAGACACATGATGGTTAAGGTTTTAGAATGAAAAGACCCTCGTTGTCTAAAAATATTATTTATTGCATGGTTTTAGATTTCAAAATTATGAAAAAAATTACTCAAAATACTGAACAACTCTCATAAGGACAAAGTTTATAGGGTAATTGAAAAAGTGTTTTAAAAAACCTTTTAATTGAATATTATTTTTGAATTATATATTGGCTACTTTCAACAAAGAAAAATTGCACTGGATAAAGTAAAACGTACAAGAAAGACTTTATTTAAAACGAATGCAAAATGGATCAGAGATTAAATTCAATTCCCCTGAAACAAAAGAAGAGTTCTTAGGCACCGGAATGAGCTAGTGAAAAAGCACTGAAGGACATTGGGGCGAGGTTAGTCCACATGATTAGGTGATCTGTGTTTGTTACACTTGAAATTAGGCTCTTACCCTCCAAGAGAGTGAGAGATAGAAACACTATCTTTCTTGATGATTTCATTTCAAAGGGATGACTCCCAGGTTTTTCGGAAAAACAACCCCTCACTTCCTCCAGCCTCACTAACGTGTAGATTTACATCTCAATGGGGCAAAGAAAGAATTTACAAATATAGGTTTTCTAAAGTAAACTCCCTAAGAAGAGTAAGATCGGGCCTGGAGTCGGGAAGAAACCTGTGTAAAGTCAAGTTGAAAGGAATATTATGGCCATCTTAACCAATCTGTCACCAAGTGAGGACATTGCCCATTGTACTATATGGCTGCTTTTATGGACACAAAACCCCAAGAAGAAATTATCTTTCTTATATAATGACAACAATTTCCTGTTTGCTTTTCTTATGACTAATAAGACACTCAACAGCCATTACTGACTGAATTCTTCTAAAGATGTGTAAATAGATCCAGATACCAACCACTTCATTCATTTTTTCTCATGATCTCACAAGTCCCACTTACTTGAAATAAATCCCTGCAAATGACTCCACAGGTTTGCAATGTGAGTGAGTAATGAACCTTCAGTGTAATAAGCTCTAAAACTTTGGGAGGTTTCTGTTACTTGGTTATACCTACATCCCTCCATTCTGAACTAATTTACCCTGAAAGAACTCATTGAAATTCACACAGTGGAGAGGGCGATTCCAAGATGGCCAAATAGGAACAGCTCCAGGCTGCAGCTCGTAGCGTGAGTGACACAGAAGATGGGTAATTTCTGCATTTTCAACTGAGGTACCAGGTTCATCTTACTGGGGCATGTCAGACAGTGGGTGCAGGACAGTGGGTGCAGCCTACCGAGAGAGAACTGAAGCAGGGTGAGGCATAGTCTCACCCAGGAAGCACAAAGGGTAAGGGAATTCCCTTTCCTAGCCAAGTGAAACCGTGACACACAGTACCTGGAAAATCAGGTCACTCCCGCCCTAATACTGTGCTTCTCCAAGGGTCTTAGCAAACGGCACACCAGGAGATTATATCCTGCGCCTGGCTCAGAGAGTCCCACGCCCACGGAGCCTCCCTCATTGCTACTACAGCAGTCTGAGATCTAACTGCAAGGTGGCAGTGAGGCTGCAGGAGGGGCACCCACCAATGCTGAGACTTGAGTAGGTAAACAAAGTGACTGGGAAGCTTGAACTGGGTGGAGCCCACCACAGCTCAAGGAGGCCTGCCTGCCTCTGTAGACTCCACCCCTGGGGACAGGGCACAGCCAAACAAAAGGCAGCAGAAACCTCTGCAGATTTAAATGTCCCTGTCTGACAGCTTTGAAGAGAGTAGTAGTTCTCCCAGCATGGAGTTTGAGAACTGAGAATGGACAGACTGCCTCCTCAAGTGGGTCCCTAACCCCTGAGTAACCTAATGGGGAGGCACCCCCCAGTAGGGGCAGACTGACACCTCACACAGCTGGGTACCCCTCCGAGATGAAGGTTCCAGAGGAATGATCAGGCAGGAACATTTGCTGTTCAGCAATATTCACTCTTCTGCAGCCTCTGCTGCAGATACCCAGGCAAACAGGGTCGGGAGTGGACCTCCAGCAAAAACTCCAACAGACCTGCAGCTGAGGGTCCTGACTGTTAGAAGGAAAACTAACAAACAGAAAGGACATCCACACCAAAACCCTATCTGTACGTCACCATCATCAAAGACCAAAGGTAGATGAAACCACAAAGACGGGGAAAAAACAGAGCAGAAAAGCTGAAAATTCTAAAACTCAGAGCGTCTCTCTCCCTCCAAAGGAACGCAGCTCCTCGCCTGCAATGGAACAAAGCTGGACGAAGAATGACTTTGGCGAGTGGAGAGAAGAAGGCTTCAGATGAGCAACCTTCTCCGAGCTAAAGGAGAAAGTTTGAACCCATTGGAAAGAAGCTAAGAACCTTGAAAAAAGATTAGATGAATGGCTAACTAGAATAACCAATGTAGAGAAGTCCTTAAATGACCTGATACAGGAGAAAACCATGGCACGAGAACTACGTGACAAATACACAAGCTTCAGTAGCCGATTTGATATACTGGAAGAAAGGGTATCAGTGATCGAAGATCAAACAAATGAAATGAAGTGAGAAGAGAAGTTTAGAGAAAAAAGAGTAAAAAGAAACAAACAAAGTCTCCAAGAATTATGGGACTATGTGAAAAGACCAAAACTATATCTGATTGCTGTACCTGAAAGTGACTGGGAGAATGGAACCAAGCTGGAAAACACTCTGCAGGATATTATCCAGGAGAACTTCCCCAACCTAGCAAGACAGGCCAACTTTCAAATTCAAGAAATACAGAGAATGCCACAAAGATACTCCTCAAGAAGAGCAACTCCAAGACACACCATTGTCAGACTCACCACAGTTGAAATGAAGGAAAAAATGTTAAGGGCAGCCAGAGAGAAAGGTCGAGTTACCCACAAAGGGAAGCCCATCAGAATAACAGCGGATCTCTTGCAGAAATGCTACAAGACAGAAGAGAGTGGGGGCCAATATTCAACATTCTTAAAGAAAAGAATTTTCAAAGCAGAATTTCATATCCAGTCAAACTAAGTTTCATAAGTGAAGGAGAAATAAAATCCTTTACTGAGAAGCAAATGCTGAGAGTTTTGTCACCACCAGACCTGCCCCACAAGAGTTCCTGAAGGAAGCACTAAACATGGAATGGAACAACCAGTACCAGTCACTGCAATAACATGCCAAAATGTAAAGACCATCGATGCTAGGAAGAAACTGCATCAACTAACAAGCAAAATAACCAGCTAATGTCATAATGACAGGAACAAGTTCACACATAACATTAACCTTAAATGCAAATGGGCTAAATGCACCAATTAAAAGACACAGACTGGCAAATTAGATAAAGAGTCAAGACCCATCAGTTTCCTGTATTCAGGAGACCTAACTCATGTGCAAAGACACACATAGGCTCAAAATAAAGGGATAGAGGAAGATCTACCAAGCACATGGAAAACAAAAAAAGGCAGGGGTTGCAATCCTAGTCTCTGATAAAACAGACTTTAAACCAAAAAGATCAAAAGAGACAAGGAAGGCTATTACATAATGGTGAAGGGATCAATTCAACAAGAAGAGCTAACTATCCTAAATATATATGCACCCAATGCAGGAGCACCCAGATTCATAAAGCAAGTCCTTAGAGACTTACAAAGAAACTTAGACTCTCAAACAATAATAATGGGAGATTTTAACACCCCACTGTCAACATTAGACAGATCCATGAGACAGAAAGTTAACAAGGATATCCAGGAATTCAACTCAGCTCTGCACCAAGCAGACCTAATAAACCTCTACAGAACTCTCCACCCCAAATCAACAGAATATACATTCTTCTCAGCACCACATCGCACCTATTCCACAATTCACCACATAGTTGGAAGTAAAGCACTCCTCAGCAAATGTAAAAGAACAGAAATTACAACAAACTGCAATCTCAGACCACAGTGCAATCAAACTGGAACTCAGGATTAAGAAACTCACTCAAAATCGCTCAACCACATGGAAACTGAACAACCTGCTCCTGAATGACTACTGGGTACATAATGAAATGAAGGCAGAAATAAAGATATTCTTTGAAACCAATGAGAACAAAGATACAACATACCAGAATCTCTGGGACACATTTAAAACAGTGTCTACAGGGAAATTTATAGCACTAAATGCCCACAAGAGAAAGCAGGAAAGATCTAAAATTGACACCCTAATGTCACAATTAAAAGAACTAGAGAAGCAAGAGCAAATACATTCAAAAGCTAGCAGAAGGCAAGAAATAACTAAGATCAGAGCAGAACTGAAGGAGGTAAAGACACAAAAAACCTGTCAAAAAAATCAATGAATCCAGGAGCTGGTTTTTTGAAAAGATTAACAAAATTGACAGACTGCTAGCAAGACTAATAAAGAAGAAAAGAGAGAAGAATCAAATAGATGCAAAAAAAAATGATAAAGGGGATATCACCACCGACCCCACAGAAATACAAACTACCATCAGAGAATACTATAAACACCTCTACGCAAATAAACTAGAAAACCTAGAAGAAATGGATAATTTCTGACACACACACTCTCCCAAGACTAAACCAGGAAGAAGCTGAATCCCTGAATAGACCAATAACAGGCTCTGAAATTGAGGCAATAATTAATAGCCAAACAACCAAAAAAAGTCCAGGATCAGATGGATTCACAGTGGAATTCTACCGGAGGTACAAGGAGGAGCTGGTACCATTCCTTCTGAAACTATTCCAATCAATAGAAAAAAGGGAATCTGCCCTAACTCATTTTATGAGGCCAACATCATCCTGATACCAAAGCCTGGTAGAGACACAAGAAAAAAAAGAGAATTTTAGTACAGTATCCCTGATGAACATCGATGCAAAAATCCTCAATAAAATACTGGCAAACCAAATCCAGCAGCATATCAAAAAGCTCATCCACCATGATCAAGTGGGCTTCATCCCTGGGATGCAAGGCTGGTGCAACATATGCAAATCAATAAACGTAATCTGTCACATAAACAGAACCAAAGACAAAAACCACATGATTATCTCAATAGATGCAGAAAAGGTCTTTGACAAAATTCAACAGCGTTCATGCTAAAAACTCTCAATAAATTCAGTATTGATGGAACGTATCTCAAAATAATAAGAGCTATTTATGACAAACCCACAGTCAATATCATACTGAATGGGCAAAAACAGGAAGCATTCCCTTTGAAAACTGCCACAGGACAAGGATGCCCTCTCTCACCACTCCTATTCAATAGTGTTGAAAGTTCTGGCCTGGGCAATCAGGCAGGAGAAAGAAACAAAGGGTATTCAATTAGGAAAAGAGGAAGTCAAATTGTCCCTATTTGCAGATGACATGATTGTATATTTAGAAAACCTCATCATCTCAGCCCCAAATCTCCTTAAGCTGATAAGCAACTTCAGCAAAGTCTCAGGATACAAAATCAATGTGCAAAAATCACAAGTATTCTTATACACCAATAACAGACAGAGAGCCAAATCATGAGTGAACTCCCATTCACAATCACTACAAAGAGAATAAAACACCTAGGAATCCAACTTACAAGGGATGTGAAGGATCTCTTCAAAGAGAACAACAAACCACTGCTCAATGAAATAAAATAGGATATCAACAAATGGAAGAACATTCCATGCTCTTGGATAGGAAGAATCAATATCATGAAAATGGCCATACTGCCCAAGGTAATTTATAGATTCAATGCCATCTCCATTAAGCCACTTTCTTCACAGAATTGGAAAAAACTACTTTAAAGTTCATATGGAACCAAAAAAGAGCCCACATTGCCAAGACAATCCTAAGTCAAAAGAACAAAGCTGGAGGCATCACGCTACCTGACTTCAAACTATACTACAAGGCTACAGTAACCAAAACAGCACGGTACTGGTACCAAAACAGAGATACAGACCAATGGAACAGAACAGAGCCCTCAGAAATAATACCACACATCTACAGCTATCTGATCTTTGACAAACCTGACAAAAACAAGAAATAGGGAAAGGATTCCCTATTTAATAAATGGTGCTGGGAAAATTGGCTAGCCATATGTAGAAAGCTGAAACTGGATCCTTTCCTTACTCCTTATACGAAAATTAATTCAAGATGGATTAGAGACTTAAATGTTAGACCTAAAACCATAAAAACCCTAGAAGAAAACCTAGGTAATACCATTCAAGACATAGGCATGGGCAAGGACTTCATGTCTAAAATACCAAAAGCAATGGCAACAAAAGCCAAAATTGACAAATGGGATCTAATTAAACCAAAGAGCTTCTGCACAGCAAAAGAAACTACCATCAGAGTGAACAGGCAACCTACAGAATGGGAGAAAATTTTTGCAATCCACTCATCTAATGAAGGTCTAATATCCAGAACCTATAAAGAACTCTATCAAATTTACAAGAAAAAACAAACAACCCCATCAAAAAGTGGGCAAAGGATATGAACAGAAACTTCTCAAAAGAAGACATTCATGCAGCCAACAGACACATGAAAAAATGCTCATCATCACTCAACATCAGAGAAATGTAAATCAAAACCACAATGAGATACCATCTCACACCAGTTAGAATGGCAATCATTAAAAAATCAGGAAACAACAGGTGCTGGAGAGGATGTGGAGAAATAGGAACACTTTTACACTGTTGGTGGGACTGTAGACTAGTTCAACCATTGTGCAAGACAGTGTGGTGATTCCTCAAGGATCTAGAACTAGAAATTCCATTTGATCCAGCCATCCCATTACTGGATATATACCCAAAGGATTATAAATCATGCTGCTGTAAAGACACATGCACACATATGCAGCACTATTCACAATAGCAAAGACTTGGAACCAACCCAAATGTCCATCAATGACAGACTGGATTAAGAAAATGTGGCACATATATACCATGGAATACTATGCAGCTATAAAAAAGGATGAGCTCATGTCCTTTGTAGGGACATGGATGCAGCTGGAAACCATCATTCTCAGCCAACTGTCACACGAACAGAAAACCAAACACTGCATGTTCTCACTCATGTGTGGGAACTGAACAATAAGAACACTTGGACACAGGAAATGTAACATCACACTCCGGGGCCTGTTTTGGGTTTGGAGCGGGGAGGATAGCATTAGGAGATATACTTAATGTAAATGACAAGTTAATGGGTGCAGCACACCAATACAGCACATGTATACATATGTAACAAACCTGCATGTTGTACACATATACCCTAGAACTTAAAGTATAATAAAAAATAAATAATTAAATGAATAAATAAAAAGAAAACAAAAAAATAGAAAACAACTTGACTCAGGGATAAATTAGTAACAAGGAAGTTTTCGATTGGTATCGTTTTGTTTTAATTCTCAGACCTTTAAAGTATGTTAAGGCAGAATATGTAAGTAAGAAGGAAATTTTGTCAGGTGTCAAATGAATTCAGGGACTTCCAGCTTTTAAGCTGCAACAGGAGAGATATAAGGCTCATAACAATTACAACATGTCCAATTGCTATAATTTTATACTATGTAATTATATATATATTTATACAATATATAATACATAATAATAAATATGAGATATATATTTTTAAAAAGAAATTCACACAGTATACAAGAGAAGACAAACACCTTCCTACCTGAAAAACAAATTTCCATTAATTTTCAACTACAAGCACCACGTTATTTATAAATTTAATTATTTAGCCCAGTAAGATCTAGAACAAAATGTCTATTGTCAACAGCTGGTAATTACCCATAACTCAGAGAATAGATCTTTATCACAGAAATAAACAGAAGTAGTTGTATATAGGAATAGATATCAGAGGAAAAAAGAACACAAAATTCTGTTTTTATATTTAGAGCCAATATGTCAATAAATTACTTAAAATATGTCTATTTAAGGACCCATATTTGTGCAAGCACAACTTATTTTACTTAAAATGGGCTGATTAATGGCATTTTCCCTAACAAACTTCAATACTTCTTTAATCTGTAGAAACTTTAATCAGTTAAAATGTGAATAAAGTCTCTTGAAGTCTTTTGAAAATATTAAGAACTCTCTCCACGTGTCTATTCCTCTTTTTTGAAGGGCGAGGACAGAGCCTCTGTCGCCCATGCTGGAGTGCAATGGCACGATTTCAGCTCACTGCAAACTCCACCTCCCGGAATCAAGCAATTCTCTTGCCTCAGCCTCCTGAGTAGCTGGCATTACAGGCGTGTGCCACCATGCCCAGCTAATTTTTGTACTTCTAGTAGAGATGGGGTTTCACCATGTTGGTCAGGCTGGTCTCGAACACTTGACCTCGTGATCCACCTGCCTCGGCCTTCCAAAGTGCTGGGATTACAGGCATGAGCCACCGTGTCTAGACCACATATCGATTTCTATAGTAGACAATTATCTTAGAACATTTGTATCCAACCACATTACTAAACAATTTACCCATTTTCCCATCTTTATGACTTTAGCTTTACATAAAATTTGTATGATCTTTTGAAATTTGCCATTAAGAGAGTAAAAACATGCTGCAAAATATTGCGTAGTAGCATACACACATAGCCTCTTAGCAACTATGTCTTTTTAAAATCCCTTCAATGGTTTCTGGTACTGTTTTAAAAAGCCTACATTGATTCATTATCACAACATGGCTAGTGACAGATATAACTTGCCCTTTGAAAAAAGAAAACTATGATTTTTAATGATCTGAAAATGACAAACCTCTGAGAAGTCCAAAACCATGGCAACCCTATGTAAAGTACTAATTATACCTTAAATTCAAGAGCATTCATCATCTTCTCCCCAAAAGCCTTTACTTTGACTATGTCCCCATCCTTAAAAATGGCATTGTCATTGTTCCAGTTACCTAGGTTCTCAACCTCAGAGTTATTTTGTTATCACCCTCTCATATCAACATTCCAAGTCCTATTAAGCCTAAATCCATTATGTTCTCTCCCCAATCCAAAACATATTACTGTAAGAACTATCTCTCTAAAACAAAATACAAATTGAAAGCACAATCTTGTATCACTATACACCCACCAGCAAGACAAAAATTTAAAAATATATATGTATATATACCAAATGTGTCAATAATGTGGAAAAGACAAAATTCTTATACAATTCTAATGGGAGTATAAGTTGGTATGTGTTTGAAAAGTCAGTTTTTACTAAAGCTAAATATGTGCATATCCTAAGACCCAGAAATTTCACTCCTACAAATATTCCCAAAATGGCAGAAAATGTTCTCACAATGTAACTTGTCCGCTCAGATAAGAATAACAGAAAAACAGAAGTGGCCATTTCCAACTAGGCTTCTAAAAGGACATAGAAACATACTTTTTATTTCTTTGACATACTCATAACTATAACGTAATTAATAAAAAAATATGCAGTTAGATGAAATTGTAACAAGTTGAATTAAATTTCCATCAAATTTTATACATTTAATTTAACAATAAGCGCATTAACCAATAATTGTTTATTGTAGTGCCCTCTACCCTTCCTGTTGGCATTGTGGCAACTGTTCAGTCCATTATAGCTGCATTCTTTGTGCTCACTCATTCTTTATTTTTATATGTTTTTCCAGTGTTTTTTTTTCTTAATGTTTTCATTACAATTTATTTGTAAATTAAGGTAGAATATAAATAAAGTGACTGTTTTTAGAATTTTTAAAAATAATTGAAAAGGCAAGGCCAGATTCAGAGGAAAAACTAATAAATGAAATGTTCTACTATAAGGAAAATTTTTATTTCTATTCTGAATAAATAAGAAACATACTTTTTTGCAAATAAGAAACAGCATTTGTCATCATTTTGATTGTTACATCTTCTACTTTATTCATATGAATATAAGAACTATTCCTGTGAGATCTTTTATTATTTAGTCTTGGCTTTAATCCTCATAAAATTAGGTGAATCGATATACAGAAGACGGGTTCCCAAGAGTCTGATGACTATAAACAACCTATCTTTTTTATTTTTAACTTGAAGCTCAAAGCATCTTTCATAGCTGGAATACATCAAATAATATTTGCTGTCATAATATATTTATTCATTAGTTTGAACTACTTGTGTTGAATGTAAGTTGAACAATTTTACACATATCAATTCCCCTAATTGTGACAGGAAATCAAATAACATATGCTTTATTGCTGTGGGATAATCCAGTATCATTTTTTTCGTCAACACATCCACTGCAAAGAATGGATTTCAGTTATAGTACTTATTCTGACTACTTTTGTCTGTAATGAATCATTTTGAAAGTGTCATGACATTTTGCTCTGTCAGATAATTAATCTGTACTTTTCCTAAATACTCATTGCAACTCTATGAATCATTTTACAGCTAATAAAAAATATTCTGTAACAGAAAGTCTGGAATATGTGAAGATACGTGGTGACTGTGCATATTAGACTCAAGGCAATACCCTCTGCAGGCTTACTTCAGGTGTCCTCTGTGCACCAGAGACTATGGTTAGTGGTACACAAGAAAAGTTAAGAATAAGCAACAATCTTTGTACTTAAAAAGGCAGCAGCTTAGGTTAAAAATAATAATCAATTTTTAAAAGCATGTAAAGGTTTTTATGACTTATTTGCTGTGGGAATCCAGAGTGGAGAGTGATATACTTGGGGGATTTGAGAAACCACAGGAGGTAACACATGTGTGGAGTCTTCTTACAGGTTAATAGGGTTCTCTTGGCATGTAAGAGGGGAACAGAGATTACAAGCAGAGGAGGGGCATGATGGACCCCCCAAAACATGGAATTTCTGGAAAAGCAGAATGTTATCTTGTTCTAACACCAAATATCCCCCAAAGGTCTATATTATTTTCAGTTTGTAAATCAAATAATGGGATCAGGGCACTCTAGTAATTCTGCATTTACTTGGACTGGAGGAACATTCCAAAGGAATATATCTCCTGCCGGAAAACTGAATTTATTATTAAAGCCATTATGGCAAGGCACTTAAGCAGCAAAATTACAAAGTGTGTATGTCAGTGATCTTTGAAAGTTGCTAAAGGGTCTTTGTCTCTGCTTTCAGTAATCCCATTAAAAGCTAAAGAGTCAGGCCCTATGAAAGGAAAAAAATACTTTATTCGTTTAGTTCCCAATGTTTTCTTTTGTCCCAAACTGATATTACAAGTCTTTGTTGAATAGCGTATGGTCTTACCTCTCTATGTGATTTAGCCTGCACAAACAGTCAGATGAGGGTGAAAGAGAGTGGAAAGTAAGGGAAGCTATCTCCAGTACCATTTGATTAGCTATTATTTAGTCAGAATTATATATATTTTTTTAAAAAGTGGCAAATGACACTAATAGCAAGTTTTCAGGTTGGACGTGGTGGCTTATGCCTATAATCCTAGTACTTTGGGAGGTCAAGGCAGGAGGACAGCTTGAGGCTAGGAGTTTGAGATCAGCCTGGACAACATAAGGAGACCCCATATCTAAAAAAAACTAAAAATAAATTATCTAGGCATGGGGAAGTGTACCAGCTACTCAGGAGGCCGAGGTGGGGGGATTGCTTGAGTCCAAGAGTTCAAGACTGCAATGAGCTATGATTATGAAACTGCATTCTAATCTGGGTAACAGCACAAGACTCTGTCTCTAAAAATTTTTTTTGGAAAAAAATAGCAAGTTTTGAGCAATCTCCCATGGTGGAAAAGTTTCCGGTAATCTCCCGCGGTGAGCAAATTTTCAGTATCTCCCATGGTTTGTATGCAGATCAGGTTATTTTTGAATCCTCCACATATCATGCCCAATAAGATGTCACTTACTGGAATTTCAGTGATGACTGCAAAATGTGTTTGATACGTGAAGTTATATACCATTAGTAAAATTAAGGACTAGGATATTGTCTTAGTTTATTTTGTGCTGCTATAACATGATATTACAGACTGGGTAATTTATAAAGAACAGAAATTTATTTCCTCACACTTCTGGAGGCTAGGAAGTCCAAGATTAAGGTGGCAGCATCTGCTGTGGGCCTTGTTGCTGTGTTCTCACATGGCAGAAAGCAGAAGGGCAAGAGAGGGTGAATTCACTTTTGCAAGCCCTTTTTATAGTGGCATTAATCCATTCATGAGGACAAACCCCTCCTCACCTAAATACCTCCCAAAAGCCCTACCTCCCTATATAGTTGCCTTAGGGATTCAATTTTTAACATATTATTTTGGGGGAAACGTTTAGACTATAGCAGATATTTACCTGATATACCGTACCCATAAAATGTCTTTATTCTTAAACATAAAGCTATTTTAAAATTATAGAAATCAAAATGTCCATGATGACAAATTTTAATGATCATTTTCTACAGTAGGTTGACAGAGTATTCTTAAATGCAATACACTATCTACCCTTGCTGGGGATCCTTATGTTGGAAATATTTATGTATATAGAGATATTCAAGCCAGCACATTATATAGTATCTTCTACAATAGTATTTCACTGGTTGGAACGTGAAACACTTCTACCTTTCTCACCTGCCCATCTCTAACATTATCTAATACCACTGGTTCCCTCATTCAGCCCCACTTGCCTTTCTTTCTATTTCTATCTTTTGAACACATTACATAATTCCTACCTCAGGACACTTGTACTTCCTGTTTCCATGCCTAGAAAAATCTTCAATCAACTGGCTCATTTTCTTCCTTTCTCTCTCCTGCCTCCCTACCTCTCTGTCTCTCTGGCACTTTCTCTTAGAACTCAGATGCCAAATGGTATAAAGGTCTCAGACAACAGCCAGTGTTAACTGCTAGACAAGTGAACAAGCTTTCAGATTTCTCTAGTCCCCAGCCTTCGAGCCACTCCAGCTGATGCCAAGTTAAGCAGAAATAAGCTATCTCTGCCAACACCTGTCCAAATTGTGAGCAAAATAAATGTAATAATTTTAAGCCTCTAAGTTTTAGGGTAATTCATTATGAAGCCATCACAACTGGAACAGATTTTTGGTACAGATATTGTAATTGTACACTTGTTATTGTATAGTGTGATTATATGCATATGTGTGTACATATATGTGTTGCCAAAAGCAATATTTTGTCATCTCAATATTCGTTTACTCATGTATTTTCCCTTTCCAATGTTCTTTATACTTCTCTGTAGCTTCACCCTTCCATCTGTGATTATTTCCATTGCTTAAATAATTCTCATAGTATTTCTTTCATTTGAATTTGCTAGACTTTTTTTTCACCTTTTGTTTAAAAAGTCTTAATTTTACCTTATTTTTTGAAGGGTATTTTTGCTGAATATAAAATTATGGATTGGATGTTGTTTTCTTTTGGCACTTTAAAGAGCTATTACAATGTTAGTGTAATTGTTCTTTTGAAGATAATATACTTTTTTTCTCTGTTTAAAACATTGCCTTTTTGTCTTTGTTTCTCTGTAGTTTAATTATGCTGTGACTATATATATATATATATATATATATATTTTAACTATTCATCCTGTTTGGAGTTGGTAGAAGCTTTCTGAATGTGCTTCAAAGTCTTTCTCAACTATTATCTCTTCAAATGTAGTTTCTGCCACCTATTGTCTTTCTTCACTCATTCTGAGACTCCAGTTATACATCTGTTCAACCCATATGTCATACATATTCTCTTCTGTGTTTTCCATTCTTTTACTTTTCTGTGTTTCAGCCTGGATATTTTCTCTTGACCTATTTTCCAGTTCACCAATTCTCTCCTTGGCTGTGATTAATCTAATAATTCATAGACTTCTTAACTTCAGTTAGAGTCTTTTCACTTCTAGAAATTATATTTATTCTTTTTGGTTTTTTTTTGTTTTTTTTTTTTTTGTTTTTTTTTTTTTTTGTTTTTTGAGACGGAGTCTTGCTCTGTCGCCCAGGCTGGAGTGCAGTGGCCGGATCTCAGCTCACTGCAAGCTCCGCCTCCCGGGTTCACGCCATTCTCCTGCCTCAGCCTCCCGAGTAGCTGGGACTATAGGCGTCCGCCACATCGCCCGGCTAGTTTTTTGTTATTTTTTAGTAGAGACGGGGTTTCACCATGTTAGCCAGGATGGTCTCGATTTCCTGACCTCGTGATCCACCCATCTCGGCCTCCCAAAGTGCTGGGATTACAGGCTTGAGCCACCGCGCCCGGCCTATTTATTCTTTTTGTATAATTTCCACTTCTTTACCAAAGTCTTCACCTTCATGTCTAACTTATAAAACATATTAATTATTTTACTTTAAATTCCAAGTTTGATATTGCCATCAATCTAATATTTGAATCTTCTGTGTGTTCTATTGAGCTAGGTTTCACTTTCTTAACTCTCATTCAATTCTTCTCTTTTTATACATCTAATTTGTTTACACTGGGTGCCAAATATTTTCAGAGCTCTGAATGATGTTCTTTTCTATCAGAGAGGATTTACAATTGCTCTTGGCAGGCAACTAGGCTAGGGAGGAAGACATCACCATATCTAATCAGGGATTGAGCTAATTCAAAACTAAGTCTCTATCATTTTGAGGGATGGTTTATTACTAGCATACCCTTACTCCTAGAGCTCAGTCCTTTGGAGTCCCAACTGAAAATTTCAGGCATTTACCAAAGCCCTTTCTCCTTAGAGAGCCCTAAACTCTGATTTTTGTCCCCCAGTGCCTAGAGATTGCTGAAGTCTTTGCTTAGCCTCCTATCCTCTAAGCAAAGATTTTAACTTCAGTTTCTCAGCTTCCCCTTTTGAATCAGTAAACGTCTCAAGGGGAAAATTGGTGCCAAATATTGGATCATTTCAGTGTGTGTGTGTTTTTTTTACATATCTTTACTATCTTGATATTTCCCTGGTGTTATCAAATGTATTTTCAATATTTATTCTAATTTTATAATTGCTTCTGTGGCAGAGTTGGTCAGAAACAAACTAGTCTGCCATTATTAAAAATTGCTCTCAGGATGGTTTTTTTTTTAATTTTTTATTAATTTTAACTTTTATTTTAGATTCAGGGGCAAATCTGCAGGTTTATTACATGTGTATACTGCATGATGCTGAGGTTTAGAGTATCACTGATCCTGTCACTCAGGTAGTGAGCACAGTATTCAATAGTTAGTTTTTCAACTCTTGTCTCCCTCCCTCTCTCCTTTTCTCCTCTAGTAATCCCCAGTATTGTTGCTGTCTTTATGACCATGTGTACCCAATATGGAGCTCCCACTTATAAGTGAGAACGTGTGTTATTTGGTTTTTTGTTCCTTTGTTAATTCACTTAGGACAATGGCCTCCAGCTGCATCCATGTTGCTATAAAGGATATGATTACATTCTTTTTATGGCTGTGTAGTATTCTATGGTATATATCTACCACATTTTCTTCATCCAGTTCACCATTTATGGACATCTAGGTTAATTCCAAGTATTTGCTGTTGTGAATACTACTATGATGAACATGCAAGTGTATGTGTCTTTCTTGCAGAATAATTTATTTTCTTTTGGGTCAATATACACTAATTGAATTGCTGGGTTGAATGGTAGCTCTATTTTAAGTTCTTTAAGAAATCTGCCAACTGCTTTCTACAGAGGCTGAGCTAATTTACATTCCCACCAACAGTGAATAAGCATTCCCTTTTCTCGGCAACCTCCCCAGCATCTGTGGGTTTTTTTTTTTTTTTTTTTTGAGTTTTTAATGATGGAAGATGGCTTATTCTTAAGTATTACATGACTTTAAAAATATTACTCTGTTCAGAGAGGCCTTATTTTACCATGGATAACCAAATTTATCCTCATCCTCATTTCTTTACTTTCCTTCATATTATCTTATTTCCTTTATAGAATTTATCACAACCAGAAATTATCCTGTTTAATTATTTGTGTATTTATTAATGATTTTATTTAAAAATTGTCTGCCTTTCCCAACTAGAATATAAGTTACATGATAACAAGAACATGACTCCCTTGTTATAACTATATCCAAGTGCCCAGGACTATGCCTAAAATACTCAATTACTATTGTTTGAGTGAATAATGAATGACTGAATGAATAAAATGATCATAATCAGCCAGGAGATTTGAAAGGTGCTTTCTAGGAAGAGAAAAATAAATACAAAACTAAAAAAATCATAAGTAATATACTTAGTTGCAGAGAACATTTTATTTTATATATGTATCACTAATGCAAAGAGTAAGAATATTCCTCTTAATGGGGTTGATAAAATTTAAAGAAGTTATATCTAAACTTTGTGACAGATTTTCAACCACGTCAATCACTTAACAAGTATCTGCTGAGTGGCTATTACATTCTGTTAACACTTTTCTCTGCAAATTATGAGAAGCCATGGGAGCTTTTGAAAACAAACACCCATTCATGTTCTTTATTTAAATCAGTAAGTGTTATGGCTACCATAGCTCCTCTCTTTAGTTTATTCTATAATTACTAGTACTGTATAGTTAAACTGCAAGATAATTTTCTTCTTCAGTATTTTCTTCATCTTTCCTCTTTAGATCTCTAAAACTGTTTCATATAGAATGCAGTTATTTTTATTCATGTTCTTTCCATAAACCTCTCTTACTGTCAGAGTTACTATGTGTATGTGCACGTACATGCATATATGTATACAGGAGATAAAGTGGGGAATAGAGAGAATAAAATGCTGATAGAGACTGAAATATATTTATAATGAGTTCACTTTAAATTGACTGGGTATTCACTCTGCCTGAATCTCTGAACCATGCTCAAAAGACCATTTTAATGGATATTTGGTTTTACCTCTCCTGATACTCAGGGAGAAATATGTCCTGCAGCTACCCCGAAACTGCTTGTGTGTGTGTGTGTGTGTGTGTGTGTGTGTGTGTGTGTGTGTGTGTGTGGAAATCTTGAAAAGCCAATGCTTTCAGCCTACTTATAAGACTTATTTCAAGGTGGGCTGTGACAGCTGGTGATAAAGCAAAGCAAGTTGGTACCAGGTTGGTGCCTTGGTGAACCTCTCCTTTACACCAAAGGGGAAGTGTGTATACCACAGTTACAATCACTGTTCCCAGATACTATTCCACAGACAGGTCTTCCAGAATGGGAATATCTTACTTTTCTAGAAGAGTAAACTCTGCCTCATTATACCTGGACAGGAAATAAAAAGGAAAGACGTTGGAACCAATCTAATATACACTGAGTAGTATTCGAAGGCAGATGGAGGAGGCAAAGGACATAAAATGTCTCAGTCTTCTTTCATTCTCTTCTAATTTCAAAATTCAGCCTCAAACCTGATAAAGATAAAACTTGAGGTAATGCTTGAACATAGGTCTGAAATCAAACTTTTCAAATAGAGGTTGTAAACTCGCAACCCATGGATTGAGCTGACCCTCATATACGTTTTGTTTGGCCTGCACAATGTTCTTAAAAATTTGAATTTAATTCCTTTCGGTTGGAACCATGTCCTTCATTCTGCCAGTTCCCCCTTACTGCCTAGTATTTTATACTAAATATGAGTGTCTCAATTATGTTGCATGCCAAACTTCCACAGGTATATCAGCTTGCAACCTCAAATTTAGAATGTAGATATTCAGATTTTTAAAATAAATGGAGTTTCCTTAAAATTAATTGCACAGATTAGGTTGCAATTTTTTCAAGAATATTGAACAATGGTCACTATAATTTTTATCTCAAAGCAAATATTCAATATATTCAGTCACTTAGATGCCAGAATAGCTGGAAACATACAATGTACATTTAGAAAGCGAACTGTTGGGCTCCACTTTATGTTATTCTGTTAGATTGCCCAAGGTTCCCCAAAATCATAAAAGAAATAAACTATTATAATTGTTATTCTGATTTGTATTTACAAAAATATTACTATCTGTAAAATAAAAATAACAACCACAAAATCTCAGTAGCATAGTAGCATACAACAATAAACATTTGTGCTCAGTAGTCTTATGGGTTGACTGAGTAATTTTGCTGCTTTGAGCTGGGTTCAGTGGAGTTCAACTATATGGCTACTGATAAGTCAGATGGAGATAGGCTGGCCTAAGATAATCTTACCTGGGGACAACTGGTCTCTCCCACTCCACTAGACCAACCTTTGTAACAAGACTGCAAAAGAGACAGCAAAAGTGGACAATTCTTCTTGAGGTCTAGGTTCAGAGATGGCATACTATCAAAACGGAATTGACCAAAGTCACAAGGCCAGTCCAGATTCAAGACGTGAGGAAATAGACTCTACTCTTGGAGGTCACATTGCAAAAGGTGTGGCTACAAGGAAGGGTAGAACACTAAGGCCATTTTAAAAATCAATACACCACAGTAGTAATTTTTTTTTTTCTTGAGACAGAGTCTGGCTATGTCATCCAGGCTGGAGTGCAGTGGCATGAGTTTGGTTCACTGCAACCTCCGCCTTCCAGGTTCAAGTAATTCTTCTGCCTCAGCCTCCTGAGTAGCTGGGACGACGGGTGCGTGCCACCATGCCCAGCTCATTTTTGTATTTTTAGTAGAGACGGAATTTCACCATATTGGCCAGGTTGGTCTTGAAGTCCTGACCCCGTGATCCGCCCGCCTCGGCCTCCCAAAGTGTTGAGATTACAGGCGTGAGCCACCACACTTGGCCCATAGTAATATGTTTTAAATCTCTTTTTTCAATATACCTCAAGATCCTTAGAAATAATTAATGACCTCTGCCAACTTCTTAGGAGTGTTCAAATTTAATAGCAAAGAAGTTTAATGTTGCCTTAAGGTCTAGGATTCAGGTTCTAAGAATATGTTTGAGACTGTTATGGCTTTGGATCTCATACAATCTAAATACTAAAAAGGCTTTTAAAAAAACAAAATAATTTAGTGGCAGAACCAGAAATAGATATTTCCTCAGCCTTTATTCTGATTCTCCTCAGACTCTGTTGGCTTTTTTCCTTTTTTCTTTACTTATTTTTATTTGTTAAGGTTATAGAAAACATTTCATAGGAGAAACTTCTAGTAGTTGTGGTAATTCTTTCATCATATTGATCAATTATTAAACTCAAGAGAATAATGGTAAAAAAATGATCTCAATTCTGGAGAGTTTTGTTCAATTTATGATTTTGAGATAATTTACTCCCTAAAAAAGCAATTAGACCCCAATAGGCTTCTCTGTCAAACAACATATTGCATAATTTTGAACAAGAAATATTATATTGTAATTGAAGATCTATGTGTGTATTAACACATCAATTAACACATCAATTATGCATATAGCACTCAAATTCCCAAACTATTGCTTGTATAAGCAAATGTAGAGAAAATTGAATATTTAAGTCTCGTTGCAATATGTCTTCCTAAGAATGGAGTTTAGCTTCTATAACATGCAGGGATTTATTTCTGTAGCATCTGTTGAGCACCACATAACTAGCTAAGCATGGAAGACACAAGACACGCTCCCTGTCCTTAATGAGTTCACAATAGAAAAAGAAGCAGGCAGGTTTTTCACTAGCTATAGTACGGTGAAAATCCTGGAACAGAAACAGTGTTTTCTTCCACCAAATAGAAATCGTAATAAATTTCTCAAGAAAGAGCTTAAAAGGGCTGGGTGCAGTGGCTCACACCTCTAATCCTAGCATGTTGGGAGGTCGAGCTGGGAGGAGTCACCAGAGGTCAAGAATTTGAGATCAGCCTGGCCAACATGTTGAAACCCTGTCTCTACTAAAAATACAAAAAAAAAATTAGCCAGGCACAGTGGTGCGTACCAGTAGTCCCAGATACTCCAGAAGCTGAGGCAGGAGAATCACTTAAACCTGGGAAGTGGAGATTGCAGTGAGCTGAGATTGCACCACTGCACTCCAGTCTGGGTGACAAAGCGAGACTTCGTCTTGAAAAAATAATATATATATATTTTTTAAAAAGAGCTTAAGCTAAAAGGCATTCTCCACTCCAAGCCACCCAATCTCCATGGAAACATATATGTAGTTCTCCACAAAGAACTAGCCCTAGCTTCACCAAGGTAATTCAACTCTTCCCTGAATCACTTTTTCCTTGACTGCCTAAATAGTTTGTCTATGTTGCCATCCTTAGGACATGGGAACACTATCAGAAAAGCATGCCCTTTAGACTTTTGCTGCTGTCCTGTCCTGAAAACCCTTTCCTGTCCATATGCAGGCTTCCCATTATTTACCCCAGCATCCTCATGAAAGGTGAACAAAAACATTGACCACAGCCAGCAAGGCCTCAGTGTCACACCACTCCAGGCAGCGTGGGGCGGGCAGGGACATCATTCACACTGTGTGCTAAGGAAATGGGATCCTGCAACAAGAGACACTGCCTCAATTTTGGCAATGATCTTACCATGGTGTGAAGGCACTTTCTGCATGTAACGATGCTTTGCTTTTGCTATATAATGACTCATAATGACCTAATCATGAATTGTGATTTGTAACTCAAGTTGCTTTTTTTTTAATACATACTTTAAGTTCCAGGGTCCATGTGCACAACGTGCAGGTTTGCAACATAGGTATACATGTGCCATGTTGGTTTGCTGCACCCATCAACTCATCATTTACATTAGGTATTTCTCCAAATGCTATCCCTCCCCTACCCCCCAAACACCAACAGGCCCTGATATGTGATATTCCTTACCCTGTGTCCATGTGTTCTCATTGTTCAACTACCACCTATGAGTGAGAACATGCGGTGTTTGGTTTTCTGTCCTTGTGATAGTTTACTTAGAATGATGGTTTCCAGCTTCATCCATGTCCCTGAAAAGGATATGAACTCATCCTTTTTTATGGCTGCATAATATCCCATAGTATATATGTGCCACATTTTCTTAATCCAATCTATCACTGATGGACATTTGGGTTGATTCCAAGTCTTTGCTATTGTGAACAGTGCCGCAATAAACATACATGTGCATGTGGCTTTATAGCAGCATGATTTATAACCCTTTGGGTATATACCCAGTAATGGGATGATTGGGTCAAATGGTATTTCTAGTTCTAGATCCTTGAGGAATCACCACACTATCTTCCACAATGGTTGAACTAGTTTACAGTCCCACCAACAGTGTAAAATGTTCCTATTTCTCCACATCCTCCGCAGCACCTGTTGTTTCCTGACTTTTTAATGATCACCATTCTAACTGGTATGAGAAGGTATCTTATTGTGGTTTTGATTTACATTTCTCTGATGACCAGTGATGATGAGCATTTTTTCATATGTCTGTTGGCTGCATAAATGTCATCTTTTGAAAAGTGTCTGTTCATATCCCTTGCCCACTTTTTGATGTTTTTTTTTTTTTTTTTTTCCTTGTAAATTTGTTTAAGTTCCTTTTAGATTCTGGATATTAGCCCTTTTTCAGATGGGTAGAATGTAAACATTTCCTCCCGTTCTGTCCGTTGCCTGTTCACTCTGATGGTAGTTTCTTTTGTTGTGCAGAAGCTCTCTACTTTAATTAGATCCCATTTGCCTATTTCGGTTTTTGTTGCCATTGCTTTTGGTGTTTTAGCCATGAAATCTTTGCCCATGCCTATGACCTGAATGGTATTGCTTAGGTTTTGTTCTTGGGTTTTTGTGGTGTTAGGTCTTACATTTAAGTCTTTAATCCATCTTGAGTTAATTTTTGCATACAGTGTAAGGAAGGAATCCAGTTTCAGCTGTTTACATATGGCTAGCCAGTTTACCCAGCACTATTTATTAAACAGGGAATCCTTCCCCTGTTGCTTGTTTTTGTCAGGTTTGTCAAAGATCAGATGGCTGTAGATGTGTGGTGTTATTTCTTAGGCCTCTCTATATCTGTTTTAGTACCAGAACCATGATGGTTTGGTTACTGTAGGCTTATCGTAAAGTTTGAAGTCAGGTAGTGTGATGCCTCCAGCTTTGTTCTTTTTGCTTAGGATTATCTTGGCAATGTGGGATCTTTTTTGGTTCCATATGAACTTTAAATAGTTTTTTTCCAATTCTGTGAAGAAAATCAGTGATAGCTTGATGGGGATAGCATTGAATCTATAAATTACCTTGGGCAGTATGGCCATTTTCACAATATTGATTCTTCCTATCTATGAGCATGGAATGTTCTTCCATTTGTTTGTGTCCTCTTTTATTTCATTAAGCAGTGGTTTGTTGTTCTCCTTGAAGAGGTCATTCACATCCCTTGTAAGTTGGATTCCTAGGTAGTTTATTCTCTTTGTAGTAATTGTGAATGGAAGTTCACTCATGAATTGGCTCTCTATTATTGGTTTATGGGAATGCTTGTGATTTTTGCACATTGATTTTTGTATCCTGATTACTTGCTGAAGCTGCTTATCAGCTTAAGGAGGTTTTAGGTTGAGACAATGGGGTTTTCGAAATATACAATCATTTCATCTACAGAGACAATTTGACTTCTTCTATTCCTAATTGAATATAATTTTTTTTCTCTCTTTTTATTTCTTTCTCTTGCCTGATTGCCCTGGCCAGATCTTCCAACATTATGTTGAATAGAAGTGGTGAGAGAGGGCGTCCCTGTCTTGTGGCAATTTTCAAAGGGAATGCTTCCAGTTTTTGCCCATTCAGTATGATATTGGTTGTGGGTTTGTCATAAATAGCTCTCATTATTTTCAGATACGTTCCATCAATACCTAGTTTACTGAGAGTTTTTAGCATGAAGGGTTGTTGAATTTTGTCGAAGGCATTTTCTGCATCTATTGACATAATCGTGTGGTTTTTGTCATGATTCTGTTTATGTGATGGATTACATATATTGGTTTGTGTATGTCAAACCAGCCTTGCTTCCCAGGGATAAAGCTGACTTGATCATGGTGGATAAGTTTTTCGATGTGCTGCTGGATTCGGTTTGCCAGTATTTTATCAAGGATTTTTGTATTGATGTTCATCAGGGATATTGGCCTAAAATTCTCTTATTTTGTTGTGTCTCTGCCAGGCTTTTGGTATCAGGATGATGCTGGCCTCATAAAAGGAATCTGCCAGGCTTTTGGTATCAGGATGATGCTGGCCTCATAAAAGGAGTTAGGGAGGATTCCCTCTATTTTACTGATTGGAATAGTTTCAGAAGCAATGGTAGCAGCTCCTCTTTGTAATTCTGATAAAATTCAGCTGCGAATCCCTCTGGTCCTGGACTTTTTTTGGTTGGTAGGCTATTAATTATTGCCCCAATTTCAGAACCTGTTATTGGTCCATTCAGAGAGTCAATTTCTTCTTGGTTTAGTCTTGGGAGGATGTATGTGCCCAGGAATTTATCCATTTCTTCTAGATTTTCTAGTTTATTCACGTAGAGGTGTTTGTAGTATTCTCTGGTGGTAGTTTGTATTTCTGTGAGATCAGTGGTGATATCCCCTTTATCATTTTTTTATTGTGTTTATTTGATTCATCTCTCTTTTCTTCTTTATTAGTCTTGCTGGCAGTCTATCTATTTTGCTGATGTTTTAAAAAATCAGCTCCTGGATTCACTGAATTTTTGAAGGGTTTTTTGTGTCTCTAACTCCTTCAGGTCTGCTCTGGTCTTAGTTATTTCTTGCCTCCTGCTAGAGTTTGAATTTCTTTGCTCTTGCTGCTCTAGTTCTTTTAATTGTGATGTTAGGGTGTTGATTTTAGATCTTTCTTGCTTTCTCTTGTGGGCATTCAGTGCTATAAATTTCCCTCTATACACTGCTTTAAATGTGTCCCAGAGATTCTGCTACATTGTGTCTTTGTTCTCATTGGTTTCAAAGACCATCTTTATTTCTGCCTTCATGGTATTGTTTACCTAGTAGTCATTCAGGAGCAGGTTGTTCAGTTTCCATGTAGTTGTGCAGTTTTGAGAGAGTTTATTAATCCTGAGTTCTAAGTTGATTGCACTTTGGTCTGAGAGACAGTTTGTTATGATTTATGTTCTTTTACATTTGCTGAAGAGTGTTTTACTTCCAATTATGTGGTCAATTTTAGAGTAAGTACAATGTGGTGCTGAGAAGAATGCATATTCTGTTGATTTGTGGTGCAGTGTTCTGTAGATGTCTATTAGGTCTGCTTGGTCCAGAGCTGAGTTAAAGTCCTGGATATCCTTGTTAATTTTATGTCTCATTGATCTATCTAATATTGACAGTGTGGTGTTAAAATCTCCCATTATATTGTGTGGGCTTAAGTCTCCTTGTAGGTCTCTAAGGACTTGCTTTATGAATCTAGGCACTCCTGCATTGGGTGCATACATATTTAGGATAGTTAGCTCTTGTTGTTGAATTGATTATTTTACTATTATGTATTGGCCTTCTTTGTTTCTTTTGTTCTTTGTTAGTTTAACGTCTGTTTAATCAGAAACTAGGATTGCAACCCCTGCCTTTTTTTTTTTTTTTTCTTTCCATTTGTTTGGTAGATCTTCCTCCATCCCTTTATTTTGAGCCTATGTGTGTCTTTGCACGTGAGATTGGTCTCCTGAATACAGCACACTGATGGGTCTTGACTCTTTATCTAATTTTCCAGCTTGTGTCTTTGAATTGTGGCATTTAGCCCATTTACATTTAAGGTTAATATTGTCATATTTGAATTTGATTCTGTCATTATGATGTTAGCTGGTTATTCTGTCCATTAATTGATGCAGTTTCTTCATAGCATTGATGGTCTTTACAATTTGGCATGTTTTCGCAGTGGCTGGCACTGGGTGTTCCTTTCCATGTTTACTGCTTCCTTCAGGAGCTCTTGTAAGGAAGGCCTGGTGGTGACAATATCTCTAAGCATTTCCTTTTCTGTAAAATATTTTATTTCTCCTTCACTTATGAAGCTTAGTTTGGCTGAATATGAGATTCTGGGTTGAAAATTCTTTTCTTTAAGAATGTTGAATATTGGTCCCCACTCTCTTCTGGCTTATGGGTTTCCGCTGATAGATCTGCTGTTAGTCTGATGGGCTTCCCTTTGTGGGTAACCCGACCTTTCTCTGTGGCTGTGCTTAACATTTTTTCCTTCATTTTAACCTTGGTGAATCTGACAATTATGTGTCTTGGTGAATCTGACAATTATATGCTCCTCTCGAGGAGTATCTTTGTGGTGTTCTCTGTACTTCTTGAATTTGAATATTGGCCTGCCTTGCTAGGCTAGGGAAGTTCTCCTGGATAATATCCTCAAGAGTGTTTTCTAACTTGATTCCATTCTCCCTGTCACTTTCCAGTACACCAATCAAACATATATTCGGTCTTTTCACATAGTCCCATATTTTTTGGAGTCTTTGTTCATTTCTATTCACTCTTTCTTCTCTAATCTTGTCTTCTCACTTTATTTCATTAATTTGATCTTCAGTCACCAATATCCTTTCTTCCACTTGATTGAATCAGCTATTGAAGCTTGTGCATGTGTCATGAAGTTTTCGTGCTGTGGTTTTCAACTCCATCAGTAATTTAAGGTCTTCTCTACACTGTTTATTCTAGTTAGCCATTTGTCTAACCTTTTTCGGGGTTTTTAGCTTCCTTGCAATGAGTTAGAACATGATCCTTTACTAAGAGAAGTTGGTTATTACCGACCTTCTGAAGCCTACTTCTGTCAACTCATCAAACTCATTCTCCATCCAGTTTTGTTCCATAGATGGCAAGGAGCTGTGATCCTTTGGAGAAGAAGAGGCACTCTGGTTTTTGGAATTTTCAGTTTTTTTGCTCTGGTTTTTCCCAATTTTTGTGGTTTTATCTACCTTTGGTCTTAGATGTTGGTGACCTACTGATGGGGTTTTGGTGTGGATGCCCTTTTTGTTTATGTTGATGCTATTCCTTTCTGTTTGTTAGTTTGCCTTCTAACAGTCAGGCCCCTCAGCTGCAGGTCTGTTGGGGTTTGCTGGAGGTCCACTCCATACCGTTTGCCTAGGTATCACCAGCGGAGGCTACAGAACAGCAAATATTGCTGCCTGATCTTTCCTCTGGAAGCTTCATCGCAGAGGGGCACCCGCCTGTATGAGGTGTCTGTCAGCCCCTACTGGGAGGTTTCTCCCAGTCAGGCTACATGGGAGTCAGGGACCTGCTTGAGGAGGTAGTCTGTCCATTCTCAGAGCTTGAATGCTGTGCTGAGAGAAACACTGCTCTCTTCAGAGCTATCAAACAGGGACATTTAAGTCTGCAGAAGCTGTCTGCTATCTTTTGTTCTGCTACACCTTGCCCTCAGAGGTGGAATCAATAGAGGCAGTAGACCTTGCTGAGCTGCAGTGGGCTCTGCCCAGTTCGAGCTTCCTGGCCCCTTTGCTTACACTGTGAGCTACTCAAGTGTCAGCAATGGCGGACGCCTCTCCCCATCAAGCTACAGCATCACAGGTTGATCTCAGATTGCTGCACTAGCAGTGAGCAAGGCTCCGTGTGTCTGGGACCTGCCAAGCCAGGCTTGGGAGGGTATCTCCTGGTCTGCCAGTTGCTTAGACTGTGGGAAAAGTGCAGTATTTGGTCAGGAGTGTACTACTGTTTCTCCAGATACAGTCTGTCATGGCTTCCTTGGCTAGGAAAGGGAAATCCCTCAACCCCTTGCTCTTCCTGGGTAAGGCAACACCCAGCCCTGCTTCGGCTCACCCTCTGTGGGCTGCATCCATTGTCCAACCAGTCCCAATGAGATGAACCAGGTACCTCGGTTGGAAATGCAGAAATCACCCATCTTCTGAGTCAATCTCACTGGGACCTGCAGACCAGAGCTGTTCCTATTCGGCCATCTTGGAAGCGACTGATTTGTAACTCTAGTTCTAACAAGACTGTTATGTTAACTGAGACGGTAATCATTCAGGATTTTGGTATGAGAATAAAGTAATAAATGAGTGGGTCCAGAATCTAGAAGGAAGCCAATACTTACTATACACATATGTATGTATATGTGTATATATATTTTATATATAACATTACAGTACCAACTTTTTCATATAATCTCCATTGTCATCTTTCAAATGAGTAATTTTGTAAGCATTCATTATGTGGACTATTTTTCTTCTATCTGCCTCTTGAAAGTTATACCCCTCAGAGTTCCAATCTCAATCTTATTTCTTCTCTAGCTATATTCTCCCATTGATCTCATCCAGTATTTACTACTGCCTACATGTGACCATATCCTAAATCCACATCTTTAGAAAGCGCTCTTTCCTGAGTTCCATACCCAATTCTCCTATCTTCTAGGCCTCTTGGTTGAAGTATTCCTTGTGTCCCTTCAAACTTTACCTGTCTAAAATTCAGTTTATTATCTTTTCCCTCAACCCTGATCTCTTGTTGTATTTTCTCCAGATTAACAGCATCATCATTTTCTCAGCTTCTCGGGCACCCAAATCTAAAAATTATTTAGACAAAACATCCAAAGGCAATGAGTGTAGTCTACCTCAGCTCTGTAACAACTGTGCCTTATTCTCTATCCCCACAATACTGATTCAATTCCAGTCCTCATTAGCTCCTCTCTGGAAGATAATCAGAGTTTCCTAACTGTTCTTTCTGCCTGCAATCTGAAATCAACCTGAAAAAGAAAACACACACACACACACAAAAACCTACTAAAAGTAGCCTCAAAAGGATATCTAATCACACAACTCTATTCTGTAAAATGCTTCCACAGTTTTCCTAATACCCCAGGATAAGGTCCAATCCTTGGCACAGCATTGTACATGCACACACACCACACACCACCCAGAACCATCTGGTTTCTTCCCATATGTAACCTCATCTCCTGTCACCTCCACATACTCCTTATGTTGTAACTGCAACTCAACATTCTGTGAAAGTGCCCTGTTGCCTCACATCTTTGAGCCTTTACAAATAATGTTCTCATTTGTGGCCTGCAAAATTGACAAAAATGTAAAAGATTGATAAGCTGTAGAAAAACAGATATTTTCATATGCTGTTGGTAAAAGTCTCAGTTGTTACTAACTTTTTGGAAAACAAACTGGCAGTTATAGTAGAATATATGATCTTTCCATTTAGTGCAAGAACATATTAAACACTTATCTACCTGCTTCAATTTTATTTAACTAAAATTTACCAGTAAGAAACATCATTAAATAAGTGAGATTCTAAGTAACTAATCAGTGTCATATCATGTCAAAAAACAAATATATATTCTTTTAACTGCTGAATTTTTAAACCTCTTTTCTTAAGAGCAAGATTTTTTCACTATCTCCTCCAAGAATCGGCACATATATTTTTAAAAAGCTAAAAGTTTGTAACATAGATGAGAAAGAAATCGCCCTAAAAAGCGAAGCTATTACTGCAGTTGGCCTTCAAGCAATCCCATACCTCCTTGAGCCCTCATTAAAGTTTCTTTATTTTTTATAAGAAACACATTGAAGGTCAGTATGCTGTACTGAGTAAATTGAATGTGGATGCTCTTTCACACTGGGTTGTGAGGAGGATTTGGAATAATCCCCAAAATGAAACAAGCTCACTGTTTTTGAGAGAAGAAACATTGTTAGCATCTTAGTGAAGTTTGCAGTTTTGCCGGTGAGCCCCTTATGATGAGTCAGATGGACAGCCTGAGCTGAGAAAGGTGAGTGATGGACAGATGATAGGTCAATATGACCAGAGTGTTTACAGAGAGTCGGTGAGACATCTGCCGCCCCCCTGGCTTGGTATATCTAAATCCATGCGTTATCATCAGCTAAATGGGGAGAAAAGGAGCTGACTCTGCCTGCTTTTTAAAACTGACCCCACATGTCCTCATTCACCACTGCACCCCTCCATGGGGTGACCTACTTGCCAGTCCTTAAAACATGTCTCTTCAATGAAGCGTTTGGATGTTGGAATAACATAAAACTATTTTAAAGCAAGGTTTATGGGAAGTACACACTCCAGAATTTATCAGATCAAATATAGATAAATTGCAGACCTACAACTGGCATTTTTTAATACTTTGATGGTTTTATTAAGCACTTTCATAAATATAAATTAAAACTTTATAGGCATATACAATTGGGCTATGAAGAGTGAGTATTTGTGACAGGCATTTGCTGACAAATAACTTTTTTTTCTTTTTTCGATTAACCATTGCCTTCAATAGAGTTGAGGACTAGAAGTTAGCAGCCTAGGAATCAAATGTAAATAGTAAATTCCCTAAGTAAGAACCCACCTTCAGATATACCCATAAAGAAAATCATATACCAATCGTACAGCAAAGTATTAGCAATAGTTTTATAAAGGGAAATCAAAAGGACAATTTTTCTATTCTCAGAGAAAAACACCAGCACATACAGACACTGGTCTAAAACAGGACTAATGCTCAAAATCACTGAATTGTGTGTAAGGGAGGAAGGACTGAAATCTATTTTGTTCACATATTCCTTTATTATTTCTATTTTTCAGGACAAAATATATTTTAATAGTTTTTTTTTTTAATCAGGCCATTTTCTAAATTTTTAGTAGAGACAGGATTTCTTTATGTTGCCCAGGCTGGTCTCAAACTCCTGACCTCCAGTGATCCACCCACCTCAGCCTCCCAAAGTGCTGGTATACAGGTATTGTTTTATTACTAATGTGACTTAGGAGTTAAGTTGTAAACTTTTTGGAACTAGGAGGATAAATCTATAATGTATTTTAACTGCGGCTGGAAAAAGAAACATTCTCAAAACCAATCCTTCTGACAAGCCAGCACAATGCAGAGAAAGCCTCACTCATTTGGTCATGGGGCTTTTGTTGTTGTTGTCCATTTCTGAAGTAGGGGCTATGTCTTAATCTCATATAGGGAAAATATATGTCATTTTAAAATTATTCAAAAAATGTTAGTCCTTGCAAACTAAACTAGAAAAATATTTTCTCCTGGATATTATAAATTTATCTCCTGGATATTATAAATACTATCCTCAATATTTTAACAGACATGGGACTCTCCTGCTCCCCAATGTGGTAGGCAGAATGCTAAAATGATCCCCCTTTCTGTACAAACTGTGTATAATCCCCTCCCTTTGAGTATGGGCAGGATCTATAAATATTACAGGATATCACTCCTGTAATTAGATGATGTTATATGGCAAAGGTGAAGGGATTTTGCAGATGCAATTAAGGTCCTTAATAACTTAAATTTAAGTTAATTAAAAGGAAGATTATCTTAGGTGGACCTGACATAATCAGGCAGGACCTTTAAAAAAAAGGGGGGTCTAGAGATCAGAGACAGACTTCAGAGAGATTTGAAGCAAAAATAATAATAATAAAAACCAGCACTCTCCAGCTGGCCTTGAGAAACAGACAGACATGCTGTACACTGCATTTGGAAAGAGCTAGCCTCTAAGAACGAAGGGCCTCAGTCCTACAAGCTCAAACAACTGGATTTTGCCAACAGCCTGAATGAGCCTGGGAGAAGATTCCAAGGCTCAGATGAGATTACAGCCCAGATGATACCTTGATTTCAAGTTGGTGGGACCTTAACTTATACTTGGACTCTTAACCCACAGAAATCGTAAAAAGATAATTTACATTGTTTTAAGCTGCTAAACTTGTGGTAATTTATTACACAGCACTAAAAGGTAATAGACCCAGCAAATCGTTGGCCAAGTTTAATAGAACATTCTTGAGTGGAAAGGACAGTAGAAGTCATCTAGTCCCATTTTTTATTCAATTAGTTATGTAAATACTTTTCTGATTAGATAAATTAATTAATGTCTCCTTGTTTCTTTGTCTGCATGCTCCATAGTTCATCATGAGGTGTTATGTAGCTTTGAGGAACTGATCTCATAATATATTCATTTCCTTAGACATACCTCTCATGCTTACCAATATGACTGAAACCATCATGGGCTGAGAGTAATATGAGGGCAAATATTCCACTATGCTACATGGTACTTATTTCCAGTTAACTGATCCAAAAGCAGATTTGAGATTTAGCTATCCAGTTTAGCTCATTAGGATGTGACCATTGATCTGAATCTAAAAATTGGATGTGGGCCCATTCTAGATTGTCATTTGTGAATAGAAGGGAATTTATGCACTTACATAACTTCTGACTAGGAGTCAGTCAGAATATTCAGGTGCAGATTCTACCTCTGCCACTAATCCATTGTGTCATTTTACATGAGGTCCAAATCTCCATACATAATTTGTAAAATTACTTGAATTATTAGAGGAGACTCTGGTGGTCCTTCTAGTACAAATGTTCTAAGATCATGTTAGTTCATGTCTATTTCTTAAAGTAGGCCTGTGCCTACACCAGCTCACTTGATTTCTTTGCTATACTCACTAGAAATATTGTTTCATTTTTATTCTTTCTAAATGAAGTGTATCAATGATAAAAACAACTCATAGAAGTGATATAATGGACTATTTGGCATTTGCCCACCTAATATCCCAAGTTACAGTAGGCAGAAAAAATGAGAGGCAAAATGAAGGGGAACAAAGGGGAATAAAAGAGAACTAGGAATAAGAAAAATATAGAGACAGCATTTGCAAAGGGCAAAGACAACCAACTTTTCCAACCTCATCTCCTTCCAGGGGAGGAATCCTAGGGAATCTCAAGATTCCCATATAAAAAGGCCTTTATGTAGATCCCCACAATCCAAGAAAAGTATGAATTGGCTTCTAGCCTACCTATAATATAATAGCCTCTCTATAATGTGAACTCAGAATGTCCTTAGAAACAACTGTAAAATACACAGGGTCTTAAAGGCATCTCAGATTTTGTCCACAAGTCTCTAATCATATTGAAGAAGATTTCATCTCTGAGAGGTCCTATGAAATGATATCACTAAGGTCCTAGAAGACAGAGTCAATGTTTAATAATTTTCTGTATTATTTGGAACAATGTTGTATAAAATATTAGCTACTGATAAATGCTTTTTTCAGAACCCTACTGAGAACAGTATGGTTTAATAGGAGATCTGTTAGTACCACTCAAAAAGGAACAATACAACCATCTGTTTCATTTACTTTTTTTCCCATCTGTCCCATTTAAACATCAGTGAGCATATCTTTAAGAGACTTGAAACAAATGTTCAGACTAGCAATGAATGTTGAGGGGACCACATGGTAACTACGACCCCCTTAATGATATCTAATTCCCATAAATCTCCTGGATCTTAAAGTGTGTGAACCAAAAACAAATTATCTGGGTCCTTCACAGCATCAATTTCATATGATCTGGTAAACGGGAAACAAAGGTGTTTCTCTAGTTAATAAACATTTCAATACAAAGTTCACAAAAGTTCCCATTGTTCCTGCTCCTGCCCTGTGATGTGCAAGCTCCCACTTTGCCTTCTGCCATGAGTAAAAGCTCTCCAAGGCCTCCTCAGAAGCTAAGCAGATGATGGCACCACGCTTCCTGTGCAACTTGTAGAACCATAAGCCAATTAAACCTCTTTTCCTTATAAATTACCCATTTCTTTATAGCAATGCAATAAGATCCTAACACGGAAAACTGGTACCAAGGAGTGGGACATTGCTATAAATATACCTAAAAACGTGAAAGCAGCTTTGGAACTGGATAACAGGCAGAGGTTGAAAGAGTCTGGAGGGCTCAGAAGAAGATAGGAAAACAAGAGAAAGTTTGGAACTTCTTAAAGGCTGCTTAAATGATTGTGACCAAAATGCTAATAGTGATATGTACCATGAAGTCCAAGCTGACAAGGTCTCAGATGAAAATTAGGAACTTATTGGGCAAAGATAACACATGGTATGCCTTAGCAAAGAACCTGGCTGAATTGTGTCCATGCCCCAGGGATCTGTGAAAGTTTGAACTTCAAAATGATTATTTAGCCTATCTAGTGGAAGAAATTTTCCAAGCAGCAGACCTTTCAAGATGTGGCCTGACTTCTTCTAACAACCTACACTCAGAGAGGGATCAAAAGAATGACTTGAAGTTGAAATTTATATTTAAAGAGGAAGCAGAACATCAAATTTTGGAAAATTTGCAGCCTAGCCATGTGGCAGAGAAAGAAAAACCATTTTCAGAGGAGGAATTCAGGCAGGCTGTGAGCAACCACTTTCATAACTAAAAGGGCACCATGTACTAATATGCAAGACAATGGGAAAAACTGCCTTGAAGACATTTCAGAGACCTTCATGACAGCTAGCTGCTCTTATCACAGGTCCAGAGGTCTAGGAGGACTGGTGTTGTGGGCCAGCCCCAGGGTCTTGATGCTCTGTGTAGCCTTGGGACACTAATTCCTAATTCCTAGCCACTCCAGCTCCAGCTGTGGCTCAAACAGTGCAGCTCAGGCTGCCATGTTGGAGAATGCAAGCCATAAGCCTTGGCAGCCTGTATGTAGTGTTAAGCCCGCAGCTGCACAGAGTGTGACAGTGAAGGAGGCGTGGTAGTCTTTGCCTAGATTTCAGAGGATGTATGAGAAAGTCTGGAGGCCTAGCCAGAATCCTGCCACTGGGGCTCACAGAGAACCTCTGCTAGGGCAGGTAGAGAAGTGTGAGGCTGAAAGTTCAATAGAGAGTTCCCACTGGGACAATGTCTAGCAGAGCTGTGGAAAAACGGCCACTGTCCTCCAGACCCCAGAATGGCAGCTCCACAGCCAGCTTGCAACATGCACCTGGAAAAACTGCAGGTACTCAGTACTAACCAATGAGAGCATCTGTGGAAGCTGAACCCAGCAAAGCCGCCCAAGGCCTTGGGATCCCCCCCTTGCACCAGTGTGCCCTGGATGAGGGACATAGAATCAAAGATTATTTTGGAGCTTTAAGATTTACTGACAGCCCTGTTGGGTATTGAAGTTGCATGGGGCCTGTAGTCCCTTTCTTTTGACCAATTTCTCCCTTTTGGAATGGGAATGTTTACCCGATGCCTGAACCCCTATTGTATTTGGAAGTAAATAACTTGTTTTGATTGTTCAGACTCACAGTTGGAAAGAACTTGGCTTGAGTCTCAAATGCTGAAATGAGTTAAGACTTTGAGGGATTATTAAGAAGGGATGATTGTATTTTGAAATGTGATAAGGACATGAGATTTGGGAGGGGCCAGGGACAGAATAATATAGCTTGGATATTTTTCCCTTCCCAAACTTCATGTTGAAAAGTAATCCCCAATGTTGGAGATGAGGCATGGTGAAAGGTGTGTAGGTCATGGAAGCAGATCCCTCATGGTTTGATGCTATCCTCACTACAGTGAGTGTGTTCTCATGAGATCTGGTCATTTAAACATATGTGGAGGATTCCCAGGCAAGATGGCCAAACAGGAACAGCTCCAGTCTGCAGCTCCCAGTGAGGAAAATGCAAAAGATGGGTGATTTCTGCATTTCCAACTGAGGTACCCACTCCATTTCACTGGGAGTGGTTAGACAGTGGGTGCAGCCCACAGAGGGCCAACAGAAGCAGGGTGTGGCATTGCCTCACCCGGGAAGCTCAAGGGGTCAGGGAACTCCCTCCCCTAGCCAAGGGAGGCCATGAGGGACCATGCTGTGAGGGACGGTGCTATCCAGCCCAGATAGTATGCTTTTCCCATGGTCTTCACAACCCACAGACCAGGAGATTTCCTTGGGTGCCTATACCACAAGGGCCCTGGGTTTCCAGCCAAAACTGGATAGCTGTTCGGGCAGACACCGAGCTAGCTGCAGGAGTTTTATTTCATATCCCAGAGGCACCAGGAATGCCAGCAAGACAGAAATGTTCACACCCCTAGAAAGGGGACTGAAACCAGGAAGCCAAGTGGTCCTGCTCAGCGGAACCCATCCCCATGGAGCCCAGCAAACTAAGATCCTGGCTTGAAATTCTCACTGTCAGCACAGCAGTCTGAAGTTGACCTGTGATGCTTGAGCTTGGTGGGGAAAGGGGCATCTACCATATCTGAGGCTTGAGTAGGCAGTTTTCCTCTCACAGTGTAAAGAAAGCTGCCAGGGAGTTCAGACTGGGTGGAGCCCACTACAGCTCCACAAAGCTGCTGTAGCCAGACTGCCTCTCTAGGTTCCTACTTTCTGGGCAGGACATCACTGAAAGAAAGGCAGCAGCCCTAGTCAGGAGCTTATAGATAATACTCCCATCTCCCTGGGACAGAGCACCTGGAAGAAGGGGTGGCTGTGGGCACAGGTTCAGCAGACTTAAACACTCCTGCCTGCTGGCTCTGAAGAGAGTAGCGGATCTCTCAGCATAGTGATACAGCTTGGCTAAGGGACAGACTGCCTCCTCAAGTTGGTCCCTGAACCCTATGACTCCAGATGGGAAGACACCTCCCAGCATGAGTCAACACGCACCTCATACAGGAGAGCTCTGGCTGGCACCTGGCAGGTGCCCCTCTGGGATGAAGTTTCCAGAGAAAGAAGCAGGCAGCAATCTTTGCTGTTTTGCAGCATCTGCTAGTGATACTCAGGCAAACAAGGTCTGGAGTGGAGCCCCAGCAAACTCCAGCAGACCTGCAGAAGAGGAGCCTGACTGTTAGAAGGAAAACTAACAAGCAGAAAGCAATAGCATCACATCAACAAAAAGGACAACCATGCGAACTCCATCTGAAAGTCGCCGACAGCAAAGATCAAAGGTAGATAAATCCATGAAGATGAGGAAAAACCAGCACAAAAATGCTGAAAATTCCAAAAATCAGAACGCCTCTTCTCCTCCAAAGGAATACAACTCCTTGCCAGCAAGGGAACAAAACTGGGTGAAGAATGAGTTTGACAAATTGACAGAAGTAGTCATCAGAAGATGGGTAATAACAAACTCCTCCAAGCTAAAAGAGCATGTTCTAACCCAATGCAAGGAAGCTAAGAACCTTGAAAAAAAGGTAGAGGAACTGTTTACTAGAATAATCAGTTTAGAGAACACAAATGACTTGATGGAGCTGAAAAACACAGCACAAGAACTTCATGAAGCGTACACAAATATCAATTGTCGAATTGATCAAACAGTAGAAAGGATATCAGAGATTGAAGATCAACTTAGAAATAAAGTGTGAAGACAAGATTAGAGAAAAAAAGAATAAAAAGGAACCAACAAAGCCTCCAAGAAATATGAAACTATGTGAAAACACCAAACCTACGTTTCATTAGTGTACCTGAAAGTGACGGGGAGAATGGAATCAAGTTGGAAAACACTCTGCAGGATATTGTCTAGGAGAACTTTCCCAACCTAGCAAGACAGGCCAATATTCAAATTCAGGAAATACAGAGAACACCACAAAGATAATCCTCAAGAAAAGCAACCCCAAGACACATAATAGTCACATTCACCAAGGTTGAAATGAAGGAAAAAATGTTAAGGCAGCCAGAGAGAAAGGTCAGGTTACCCACAAAGGGAAGCTCATCAGACTAACAGCAGATCTCTCTGCGGAAACCCTATAAGCCAAAGGTGAGTGGGGTCCAATATTCAACATTCTTAAGAAAAAGAATTTTCAATGCAGAATTTCATATCCAGCCAAACTAAGCTTCATAAGCAAATGATAAATAAAATCCTTTCCAGACAAGCAGATGCTGAGGGATTTTGTCACCACCAGGACTGCCTTACAAGAGCTCCTGAAGGAAGCACTAAATATGGAAAGGAAAAACCAGTACCAGCCACCACAAAAGCATGACAAATTGTAAAGACTATTGACATTATGAAGAAACTGCACCAACTAATAGGCAAAATAACCAGCTACCATCATAATGACAGCATCAAATTCACACATAGTAATATTAACCTTGTAAGTAAATGGGCTAAATGCCACAATGAAAAGACACAGACTGGCAAATTGGATAAACGGTCAAGACCCTTCAGTGTGCTGTATTCAGGAGACCTATCTCTCATGCAAAGACACACATAGGCTCAAACTAAAGGGATGGAGTCATATTTTCCAAGCAAATGGAAGCAAAAAAGAGCAGGGGGTGCAATCCTAGTCTATGATAAAACAGACTTAAACAAATATCAAAAGAGACAAAGAAGAGCATTACATAATGGTAAAGGGATCAATTCAACAAGAAGAGCTATCTTAAGTATATATGCACCCAATACAGGAGCACCTATTTTCATAAAGCAGGTCCTAAGAGACTTCCAAAAAGACAGACTCCCACACAATAATAGTGGGAGACTTTAACACCACACTGTCAATATTAGACAGATCAATGAGACAGAAAATTAGTAAAGATATTCAGTACTTAAACTCAGCTCTAGACCAAGCAGACCTAATAGACATCTACAGAACCCTCCACCCCAAATCAACAGAATATACATTCTTCTCAGCACCACATCACAATTAATCTAAAATTGACCACATTCTTGAAAGCAAAACACTCCTCAGCACATACAAAAGAACGGAAATCATGACAAACAGTCTCTCAGACCATAATGAAATCAAATTAGAACACAGGATTAAGAAACTCACTCAAAACTGCACAACTAGATGGAAACTGAACAACCTGCTTCTGAATGACTACTGGGTAAATAACGAAATGAAGGCAGAAATAAATAAGTTCTTTGAAACCAATGAGAACAAAGACACCATGTACCAGAATCTCTGACACACAGCTAAAGCAATGTTTAGAAGGAAATTTATAGCACTAAATGCCCATGGGAGAAAGCAAGAAAGATCTAAAATTGATGTACTAACATCACAATTAAAAAATTTAGAGAAGCAAGAGCAAACAAATTCAAAAGCTAGCAGAAGACAAGAAATAACTAAGATCAGAGCAGAACTGAAGGAGATAGAGACACAAAAACCCTTCAAAAAATGAATGACTCCAGGAGCTGGTTTTTTGAAAATAAAACAACAAAATAGACCACTAGACAGACTAATAAAAAAGAAGAGAAGAATTAAATAGACACGATAAAAATGATAAAAGGGAGATCACCAGTGATCCACAGAACTACAAATTACCATCAGAGAATACTATAAACACCTCTAACCAAATAAACTAGAAAATCTAGAAGAAATGGATAAATTCCTGGACACACACACCCTCCCAATACTAAACCAAGAAGAATTTGAATCCCTGAATAGACTACTAACAAGTTCTGAAATTGAGACAGTAATTAATAGCCTACAAACCAAAAAAAGCCGAGGACCAGATGGATTCACAGTTGAATTCTACCAGAGGAACAAAGAGAAGCTGGTATCATTCCTTCTGAAACGATTCCAATCAATAGAAAAAGAGGGAATCCCCACTAACTCATTTTATGAGGCCAGCATCATCCTGATACCAACACCTGGCAGAAAGACCACAATGATAAAAAAAATTTCAGGCCTATATCCCCAGTGAACATTGATGTGAAAATTCTCGATAAAATATTGGCAAACCAAATCCAGCAGCACATCAAAAAGCTTATCCACCACAATCAGGTTGGCTCCATCCCTGGGATGCAAGACTGGTTCAACATACACAGATCAATAAATGTAACCCATCACATAAGCATAACCAATGACAAAAAACACATGATTATCTCAATAGATGCAGAAAAGGCCTTCGATAAAATTCAACAACCCTTAAGGCTAAAACTCTCAATAAACAAGGTATTGATGCGATATATCTCAAAATGATAAGAGCTATTTATGACAAACTCATAGCCAATATCATACTAAATGAGCAAAAGCTGGAAGCATTCCCTTTGAAAACTGGCACAAGAAAAAGATGCCCTCTCTCACCACTCCTATTCAACATAGCATTAGTAGTTCTGGCCAGGGCAATCAGGCAAGAGAAAGAAATAAAGAGGTTTCAAATAGGAAGAGAGGAAGTCAAATTGTCTCTGTTTGCAGATGACACGATTGTATATTCAGAAAACCCCATCGTCTCAGCCCCAAATCTCCTTAAGCTGATAAGCAACTTCAGCAGTCTCAGGATACAAAATCAATGTACAAAAATCACAAGCATTCCTACACACCAATAATAGACAAACAGAGAGTCAAATCATGAGCAAACTTCCATTCACAATTGTTACAAAGAGAATAAAATACCTAGGAATACAACTTACAAAAGATGTGAAGGACCTCTTCAAGAAGTACAAACCACTGCTCAAGAAAATAAGAGAGGACACAAACAAATGGAAGAACAATCCATGCTCATTGATAGGAAGAATCAATATCGGGAAAAGGGCCACACTGCCTAAAGTAATTTATAAAATCATTGTTATCCCCATCAAGCTGCCATTGACTTTCTTCACAGAATTAGGAAAAACTACTTTAAATTTCATATGGAACCAAAAAAAGCCCATATAGCCAAGACAATCCAACTCAAAAAGAACAAAGCTGGAGGCATCATGCTACCTGACTTGAAACTATACTACAAGGGTACAGTAACCAAAACAGCATGGTACTGATACCAAAACAGATATATAGACCAATGGAACAAAGCAGAGGCCTCAGACATAACACCACACATCTACAACTATCTGATCTTTGACAATCCGGACAAAAACAAGCAATGAGGAAAAGATTCCATATTTTATAAATGGTATTGGGAAAACTGTCTAGCCATATGCAGAAAACTGAAACTGGACCCGTGCCTGATACCTTAAACAAAATTTAACTCAAGATGGATTAAAGATTTAACTGTAAGACCTAAAACCATAAAAACCCTAGAAGAAAACCTAGGCAATACCATTCAGGACATAGGCATGGGCAAAATCTTCATGAATCAAACACCAAAAGCAATGGCAACAAAAGCCAAAATTGACAAATGGAATCTAATTAAACTAAAGAGCTTCTGCACAGCAAAAGAAACTATCATCAGAGTGAACAGGAAACCTACAGAATGGGAAAAAAATTTTGCAATCTATCCATCTGAAAAAGGGCTGATAACCAGAATCTAGAAAGAACTTAAACAAATTTACAAGAAAAAAGAAACAACCCCATTAAAAAGTGGGTGACAGATATGAACAGACACTTCTCAAAAGAAGACATTTACGAGGCCAACAAACATATATTAAAAAAAGCTCTTCATCACTGGTCATTAGAGAAATGCAAATCAAAACCACAATGAGATACCATCTCATTCCAGATAGAATGGTGATCATTAAAAAGTGAGGAGACAACAGATGCTGGAGAGGATGTGAAGAAATAGGAATGCTTTTACACTGTTGGTGGGAGTGTAAATTAGTTCAACCATTGTGGACGACAGTGTGGCAATTCCTCAAGGATCTAGCACCAGAAATACCATTTGACCCAGCAATCCCATTACTGGATATATACCCAAAGGATCATAAATCATTCTACTATAAAGACACATGCACACGTATGTTAATTGCAGCACTGTCACAATAGAAAAGAGTTGGAACCAACCCAGATGCCTATCAATGATAGACTGAATAAAGAAAATATGGCACATATACAACATGGAGTACCATGCTGCCATCAAAAAGGATGAGTTTGGGCCAGGCGTGGTGGCTCACACCTGTAATCCTAGTGCTTTGGGAGTCCAAGGCAGGCAGATCATGAGGTCAGGAGATCTAGACCATGCTGGCTAACACGGTGAAACACTGTCTCTACTAAAAATACAAAAAATTACCTGAGCATGGTGGTGGGCGCCTGTAGTCCCAGCTACTCAGGAGGCTGAGGCAGGAGAATGGCGTGAACCTGGGAGGCAGAGCTCGCAGTGAGCGAAGATCACGCCACTGTGCCCCAGCCTGGGTGACAGAGCAAGACTCTGTTTCAAAAAAAAAAAAAAAAAGGATGAGTTAATGTCCTTTGCAGGGACATGGATAAAGCTGGAAACCATCATCCTCAGCAAACTAACACAGGAACAGAAAACCAAACACCGCATGTTCTTACTCATATGTGGGAGATGAACAAAGAGAACACGTGAACACAGGAACATTACACACTGAGGCTTCTCGGGGGCATGAGGGGCTAGGGAAGGGATAGCATTAGGAGAAATACCTAATGTAGATGATGGGTTGATGGGTGCAGCAAACAACCATGGCACATGTATCCCTATGTAACAAACCTGCACATTCTGCAGATGTATCCCAGAACTCAAAAAAGAAGGAAGAAATTTAAAAATAAAGAAACAAATCCCCCACCAATTTAAAATAACAAACAAACAAAAACTTGGAGTTTTTGAGCTCCTGGTGGTACTGAATTTATCACAAAGGATTCATGAATTTATAAAAATATTAGTATTTTGTGTAGATTGAGTAAATGACAAGCCTTTACATATGTGTACATATGTACACTATATAAAAAAGAAAAAAACTACTTTAAATTTAATATGAAACCAAAAAAGAGCTTGTATAGCCAAGACAATCCCAAGCAATAAGAACGAGGCTGGAGGCATCATGCTACCTGACTTCAAACTACACTACAAGACCACAGTAACCAAAACAGCATAGTACAGATACCAAAACAGATATAAAGACCAATGGAACAAAACAGAAGCTTCAGAAATAACATCACACATCTACAACCATCTGGTCTTTGACAAACCCAACAAAAACAAGCAATGGGGAAAGGATTCCCTATTTTATAAATGGTGTTGGGAAAACTGGCCAGCCATATGCAGAAAACTCAAACTGTACGCCTTCCTTACAACTTATATAAAAATTATTTCAAGATGGATTAAATATTTAAATATAAAACCTAAAACCATAAAAACCCTAGAAGAAAAGTTAGGCAATACCATTCAGGACATAGGCATGGGCAAAAACTTCATGAATAAAACATCAAAAGCAATGGCAACAAAAGCCAAAATTGACAAATGGAATCTAATTAAACTAAAGAGCTTCTGCACAGCAAAAGAAACTATCATCAGAGTGAACAGGAAACCTACAGAATGGGAGAAATTTTTTGCAATCCGTCCATCTGACAAAGGGCTAATATCCTGAATCTAGAAAGAACTTAAACAAATTTACAATAAAAAAACAAACAAGACCATCAGAAAGTAGTCAAGGATATGAACAGACACTTGTCAAAAGAAGACATTTATGAGGCCAACAAACATATGAAAAAAAGCTCATGATCATTGGTCATTAGATAAATGAAAATAAAAACTACAATGAGATACCATCTCATTCCAGATAGAATGGTGATCATTAAAAAGTGAGGAGACAACAGATGCTGGAGAGAATGTGGAGAAATAGGAATGCTTTTACACAGTTGGTGGGAGTGTAAATTAGTTCACCCATTGTGGAAGACAGTGTGGCAATTCCTCAAAGATCTGGAACCAGAAATACCATTTGACCCAGCAATCCTATATCTGGTTATATATCCAAAGAATTATAAATCATTGTACTATAAAGACGCATGCACATGTTTGTTTATTGCAGCACAGTTCACAATAGCAAAGACTTGAAACCAACCCAAATGCCCATTAACGATACACTGGATAAAGAAAATGTGGCACAAATATACCATGGAATATTACACAGCCATAAAAAGGATGAGTTCATATCCTTTGCAAGGACATGGATGAAGTTGGAAACCATCATTCTCAGAAAACTAACACAGGAACAGAAAACCAACCACCACATGTTCTCACTCATAAGTGGGAGATGAACAGTGAGAACATATGGGCACAAAGAGAGGAACATCACACACCAGGGCCTGTCAGGGGTTTGGGGGAAAGGGGAGAGATAGCATTAGGAGAAATACCTAATGTAGATGATGGGTTGATGGCTTCAGCAAACCACCATGGCACATGTATACCTATGTAACAAACCTGCACATTCTGCACATGTATCCCTGAACTTAAAGAATTATATATATATGACACTACCACCCCAATACTCACTTGCTTCTGCTCCTACCATGTAATATGCACACTGTCCCTTTGCCTTCCACCATAAGTAAAAGTTCCCTGAGGCCTCCCCAGAAGTGGAGTAGATGCTGGTGCCACGCTTCCTGTACAGCCTGCAGAACCATGAGCCAATTAAACCTGTTCTCTTTATAAATTTTTTAAAGCCCATGAAAGATATGATTCGTATAATTTACATCTGTAGGGTTCTTACTGAGGTAAAGAATAAGGCAAAAGGGAGGTCTAATGCACATATATGAACAATATTATAAAGAACTAAGACAAAAATGTTGAACCTTATAGCGTCAATCAAAAACAGAATTCAGTAGAGGGGAAGCTGTTATTTCCCTCAGATTTCAGCCTAGCACTCCATAGCAGATAAAAGTAAGTGCTATATTGAGAAACTCTTTTGTGGAAGAAGGTGCTAAATTTCCAATTACATCTCAAAAAAAAAAAAAAAAAAAAAGAAAGAAAAAACCTCAATAGTTGCTCATCACAAATGATGACACATATTTTGAGATCAAAAGTCAACCACCTGCCTGGTGCATAGAGCAAAAGAAAGATTTTTTAAAAATCTATCCTATACTCTGTGATAATGTAAGTTTGATAAGAAAAATGATAGAAAAGATTAATAAATGGCATAGCTGTATGTTCATAGTTAAAATTAATGGCCTTCAGAGTTGTATTCTGAATCCCTCATGAGTGCCAAAAATGTCCATTTGAAATCTATGAAGTCTTATGCTGTAATTTGGGATCAAGAGGTAAAAGAATTAATTATAAAATAATTTTGAAAGCCATTATTAATCTATACACAGTAAAAATCACAAGTATATGTATAGATTTATATGTGTGCATATCTGTATTATATATATATATAATTTGTAATGTTCTATAAAACGCCTCTTTCATACCCCTTCTTTTAACCCTTAAGACTAAAATGCTAGCCATAAGTAGAAAGCTGAAACTGAATCCTTTCCTTACTCCTTATACGAAAATTAATTCAAGATGGATTAGAGACTTAAATGTTAGACCTAATACCATAAAAACCCTAGAGGAAAACCTAGGTAGTACCATTCAGGACATAGGCATGGGCAAAGACTTCATGTCTAAAACACCAAAAGCAACGGCAGCAAAAGCCAAAATTGACAAATGGGATCTCATTAAACTAAAGAGCTTCTGCACAGCAAAAGAAACTACCATCAGAGTGAACAGGCAACCTACAGAATGGGAGAAAATTTTTGCAATCTACTCATCTGACAAAGGGCTAATATCCAGAACCTACAAAGAACTCAAACAAATTTACAAGAAAAAAACAAACAACCCCATCAAAAAGTGGGCAAAGGATATGAACAGACATTTCTCAAAAGAGGACATTCATACAGCCAACAGACACATGAAAAAATGCTCATCATCACTGGCCATCAGAGAAATGCAGATCAAAACCACAATGAGATACCATCTCACACCAGTTAGAATGGCGATCATTAAAAAGTCAGGAAACAACAGGTACTGGAGAGGATGTGGAGAAATAGGAACACTTTTACACTGTTGGTGGGATTGTAAACTAGTTCAACCATTATGGAAAACAGTATGGCGATTCCTCAAGGATCTAGAACTAGATGTACCATATGACCCAGCCATCCCATTACTGGGTATATACCCAGAGGATTATAAATCATGCTGCTATAAAGACACATGCACACGTGTGTTTATTGCGGCACTATTCACAATAGCAAAGACTTGGAATCAACCCAAATGTCCATCAGTGACAGACTGGATTAAGAAAATGTGGCACATATACACCATGGAATACTATGCAGCCATAAAAAAGGATGAGTTTGTGTCCTTTGTAGGGACATGGATGCAGCTGGAAACCATCATTCTTAGCAAACTATCACAAGAACAGAAAACTAAACACCACATGTTCTCACTCATAGGTGGGAACTGAACAATGAGATCACTTGGACTCGGGAAGGGGAACATCACACACCGGGGCCTATCATGGGGAGGGGGGAGGGGGAAGGGGGGAGGGATTGCATTGGGAGTTATAGCTGATGTAAATGACGAGTTGATGGGTGCTGACGAGTTGATGGGTGCAGCACAGCAACATGGCACAAGTATACATATGTAACAAACCTGCACGTTATGCACATGTACCCTAGAACTTAAAGTATAATAATAATTAAAAAAAAAGAAAAAAAAACAGCGATGAAGGACATTTGGATAATAAGTGGGGAAAGAAAATAATAATTTATATCATAATATTAATAATACAAGTAGAATGAAATAAATAATATAAAATTTAAAAAAAGGACTAAAATGTTAATTCTTATGAATTGAAAGAAAAACATCAAATTGAGGTGTGAGTTTGTATGTGCATACACAAATATATGCATTTTCTAGGTGTAGCAAGTCTGTCCAAACAGTAAGTTAAGTAGCAAATCACAATTTGTCAGGTGTGGCACTGGGTAGCTTACAGTTATTAGTCTTGGTTCAATGCTTGTAGCCTTAGAAACAAAGGTGCTCTATTCTGTGCACATTTAAAAGCAATTTCATAAACTTGAAATGCCAACAGTTTCCCATAAATGTTGCTGTAATTATTTTAAATCACCTAATAATATTCCAGGAAAAAAAGTGACTTACCTGTGTTATGCCCAAGTCTATTTTACAGAAAATAACAGCATGGCCTAGAGCTTGGTGATTTTATTCTGTTTTCAGTTTTGTTTTTTAATCAAGATATCTGTCATAGTTCGATTACTGTTACGGTTTTCAAGAAGTCATCTTTAGACAGGCATAAAAAATGTTTCAATTGATTTAAAGAGTACTGACTAATGTGAAAGATTAATAGGCTAGGGAGACACATGAAAGTCATCTTTTGTGGCTCAAAATCTCCAATCCAAATAATATCTACCAACATGGGAAATCATAAGAGATTATTTTACATTCAAATTGATTACCATTTCATTGTTAGTCCGCATACAGCTTCTTTCAGAAATTCCATTTTCACAAGTGAAAATAATGAGAAAATACCGTCTATGCAAATATTTAAAAAAACTAAAATAATAACCTGCTAAAGGTTTTTCTCATAAAAGTATCAAAACTTCTGAATAAGCAAATATATATTCATACTCAAAACAATCAACTTTTTGTTGGTTTGTATTTTGTTGTTTATGAAGCATTTTTATTACCTGGGTTTATAGCGACAGTGAATAAAACATATTTGGATAGCTTTTTTGTGCTATGCATCGAGATGTCACCTACAACCTTTCTCTGCACTTTTCATAACAAGTTATATTCATAGGTTCTAGCTATGATACTTGGAGTGTGTAGTATTTAGGAGGCCAATGAACAAACTGCCTCCATCGTCAGCCTAACCATACCTGGTCAAGGTGTCCAAAGTAAACAAAATGAAATTCCTGTTTTGCAGTCAAAAAAAAAAAAAAAAAAAACCCACAAAAAAAAAACAATTGAATGTTGTTCCCCTCAAAATTCTCTAACTTTGTTAGATATTTGAAACTTTTCATAATAGTATGTTGGAAAAAGGTCAAATAAACTCCTATTCATTCGGTTCAACCTGATAGTATTCCTTAATTCTATATCTTTGAATGTCTGAAAGTAGATTCCTAAGCCTTCCCTGCCTTGACCAATTAAATTGGACATTTAATTGACCAGTGTCCCAGATCCTAGACCAGGAATGACAAATATATGATACACACTCTGCCACTTACAATCTGTGTGAAACACAGCAGTGAGGTTGAGTGAATAGGGCCTCTCGGCACCTCCAGGGATACATCCCCCGAGTTGACTCCCTTCATTTCTAAACATAGGCCACCCAAAAGTTTCGTATTGTCATGTGGCCCCTAGTTATCAACACAGACACCATCCAGGATTTTCTCTAGGGCCAATACTACAACTTCAGACCCCAACCCCTGGGAGTTCCAGTGTGTTTTTTCCACCTGGTTCCCAGTGTGAGCAGTCTCTTAATCTTACCACCTACAGTCTGCATAGTCCCTTCAGCACCATCCTCCAGGATTTTCCCAGTTTATTCTTCTTTCTTTTTGACAATTTTACATAAATTCATAATTCTCTACCAGTTTCAAGATCCCCTGGCATGTCTGTTGATCATGAGTACTTGATCAATGCTTTCTTGCATGTAGATACCAAATAGTCAGTCATGTAACTTGTTTTGAGTGGCAACAGTCCATGGTTCCAAAATGACTACATGCAGTGGGAAAGGGTATCACTAGGTAAATGATACAATTAGAATATTTAAACATGCAATCAACATTTACTGAGCCCTTAATCTGAGCCAAGAATTTATTATGTTAGCCAGTTAAAAAAGACAGCTTCTCCTCACAGGACTATGATGACTCCAATGAATTCCAATGTAAAGATTTTTTTCTTTTTGGTTACGGTATAAGTTTCCATTTTTTCAATGTTTACATTCGCTATTGATTCTCTATTATAGAAAGCTTAGATATGGCTCTCTCACACCACATAAAACAGAAACACACACATGCACCCTTTGCCCCAATATCATTATGGTTTTTCTTAAATCACTATTCAGTTTGCATTTTTCTAAAGAACTGATCTGTGCAACGCATTTTTTGTTACATTTTCTTTATTGTATAGTTTTTTGTTTTTAAGACTTTATTTTCAGGAACAGTTTCGAATCTTGGAATCTTGAATTATTTGATCTGTTTGTTTCGCTAGTCATTTGAAGTAGACCTTATCTCTGATCTTAATAGGTTTAAATTAGCCCCACTTCTCAACCTTAACAGTTTTTAGAAGACTCACTAACTGTACATAAGGAGGTTAACAACATCCAGGGTCTCCTAAATCATAATTGGCCCATATTATGTGGGTAAAGATGACACATTTAACTGAAAGAATAAATACATTGTCTTATTTATGTGCATATTTCTTACCTTTTATCAGTAGATATTTTACTGCTAAACTTACTGAATTAAAATTACTCACATTTCCCTGACTATTGCCAACCAGATATCTAGGAAACTCCAGAATTCCTGCAATTCTCCTTTGAAGATTGTTCTTACTTCTGCTGCATCCCCATGCAGAGAAGCACCTGAATGTTTATAAAAAGCAAAACACCTATTGCTTCATTTACATTAACCAAAAAAAGTCAAATTAAAATCATTTTATAACTCTTATCAAACTTTGAAAATCACAAGCACACAATGAGGTAATTATGAGGAAAAAGTCTAAATATTGAATTTAAAATTTGTGAATAACATAAGAAAATATAACACTGTTAAATAGGTGTATATTAAATAACACTAGATTTATAGCGTCACTGAAAGAATTTCCAAATTTGTTGAAAGTTTACTGTTTTAAGTGTACACAGTAATTGGATTAGATCAACCTGTTTGTATAAACAAACAAGTTTTTTAATGTAATTGTACACAAGAATATCTTCAAATATCCTGAAAAAAATCCATCATAAATAAAGCTCCCCTTACTTATGTTATTTCCTTAAAAGTGTATGTTTCAAATAATGTTAAAACTAACTTTTTTCTTGTCTACTTTCTTGTAAACATGAATCTTGAATCAGGAAAGTCTATATTTATAACACCAAATCAAAATAACATGGTTTTAAAATAAAATGTTTTAACAAATTTACATATCAACTATTCAGATGTCTGTTTTCTAAATTACCTTTCATTTTTCAATTTGAAAAGCAAAACATAGAATAAACCTTACATATTTATTAAGAAAGACATATGAAGTTACTGTATGCTTTCATTATGTCCAAAGTTATCAGAATTACAAATCACACATTGTATAGATCATTTCTGCTAGCCCTTATTACTGCAAATACCTCACCTACTGTGAAAGAGTTTACTAGAATTTAATCTTGTATTCCAAACTGAGTCTTTTTGTGGTACAAGCTTTGAACATATTAATATTTTTTCCAGTGTGAGTTCAACACAGTAAAAGAAAATAAACCATATGACATAATTCATTCTGTTCAGAAGGAATCAAAGTCAGCCTACACAGTAAAGACTCAGGTATGAGTGGTGGATCAGGCCTAGAACCACCCAGAAGGTTCAAATTGTCATGTACATAACAAATTGGCAAGAAGAAAGAAGGAGAAAGAAGGAAAAAGGAAGAAGACGAAGAGGAAGAAGGAGAAGGAGAAAGACAAAAAGAAGAAGGAAGGTTTCTAACAAGCCATCTGCACATATATTGTACATCTTTTGTACAGCTTTGAACTTAAACCAAACACAGACTAAAGTGGATAAACTGAAATTTATCAAAAAAGTTAGAGGATTTGAATCAATAAGTGCTCATCTACTAAACAAAATGATTTTAAAGGTGAGTCATTAACTCTGGTTTCCCCACAACTATCTAATCCTAAATCCTAAAACTGAATATATTAATCAGTCCTATAGGTTTCACCAGAAGACACACAAGTGAAATAAGGCAAGAAACATAAATGTGACACAGATTGTAACCAAAATAGCAAACTGTCATTATCTCCAAATGATATGATAGTATATGTAGAAAATTCTAAGAAATATACCAAAAATCACTAGACTCAATAAGTAAATTTTGGAAATCACATGATACACTCACTATGCAAAAATCAATTGTATTGTTATATACTCACAATGAAAATTTGAAAACTGAAAATTTTAAGTACCAAACATGTAAAATTGTTAAGGAAAATTTAATCAAATATATATAAGATATATATACTAAAAATTATAATGTATTAATGAGAGAAATTAAGGAAGACCTAAATAAGTAGAGGAATACACCATGTTCATTAATAGAAAGATTCATTATTGTTGAGGTGTCAGTTTTCTCTAAATTGAGCTATAGAGATTCAATGTAATCACAAAAAGAATTCTAGAAAGATTTTTTTTGGTGGAAATTGATAAGTTAATTTTACACTGTATACAGATATGCAAAAGAACCAGAAAAACACTATTTCAAAACATAAGACAAAGTTGAAAGACGTAAGTAATCAAGCCAGTGTAGAATTAGTGTAAATCTAGAACTACAGATTAATGGAAAGACAGAAATCAGAAAAAGACCAATACACATATAGGTACCCCATTTATACCAAGATGTCTTTGGGGGAAAAGATCCTCTTTTAAAAAATCATCTCTTAAAAAAATTTAAGTAAATTAAAATCTCATTTTAATAAAATCTCATTTTAATTTACCTTAAAATGAATCATTGACAGAAATGTAAAAGCTAAAATTATATAATATCTAGAACACAGCATATAAGAAAATCTTTATAATCTTTGAGTAGTCAACATTGTCTGAGATAGGCACAAAAATATAAACCATCACAAGAAAAAATTGGCAAATTTGACTTTTCAATATTTAAAACTTTTGCTCTTGGAAAGACACCATTAATAAAATGAAAAGTCAAGCCAATGACTGGAAGAAAATATTTGCTAACCATTTAACTGCCAAGGAATTTTTATGTAGATTAAATTTTAAAACTCTTAATAATAAAAAGATAAACAATTAACTTTTAAAATGGACAAAATATTTGAATATATACTTTATCATAGAAGATATGTAAATGGCTAATAAGCACACAAAAAGATGCCTAACATCATTATTCATTAGGGAAATGCAAGTTGGAAGACCAACAAGATATCACAACACACCCACTAGAATGGCTAAAATTAAAAGAACTAAAAATACCAAGTTTTGTTGAGGTTTTGGAGCAGCCATTACTCTCATGTACTGCTGGTAAAAAAAATTGACTTGTACAACCACTTTGGTTCTCATAAAGTCATGCATACACCTACCATATGACCTAGTAATTTTACTCATAGAGAAATGAAAACGTATGCTTACACAGACTTACTTAAGGATGTTCACAGCAGCTTTATTCATAATAGCCAAAAGCTAGAGAGAACTCAAGGCCTAGCAAAAGGCAAATGAGTAAATAACTTGTGATATGCCCACATAATAATACATAATGATATATCCATATCATGAACTCAGTAGTAAAAATGGGACAATTTACTGAAACATGCAACAACCTGGATAATCTCAAACACATGCTGAGCCAAAAAAAAGTGATTCTAGACACAAAAGTAGTACATACTGTATGTTTCCACTTATATAAATTCTAGAAAAGCCAAAAACTATAGTGACAGAATATGGATCAATGTTTATGTAGGTACAGGAATGGCAAAGGATTGACTTGAATGTTTGGGGATGATGGAAATGTTCTATGTCATGATGTAGTGAAAGTTACACAGGAGTATATATTTTTCAAAGACCATTCAACTGTATGCTAGTGGTACATTTATTATACATAAAATATATCCCAAATTATATTAATATTGAAATGATATAAATATTTAAATGACAGGAAAAAATAGATCATTAAAATTCTTTTAAAAAGGTGCTGTTATCTATGTAAATGTCAGACAAAATGGGCTTCANTTTTTTTTTTTTTTTTTTTTTTTTTGACACAGAGTCTTGCTCTGTCATCAGGCTGGAGTGCAATGGCACAATCTTGGCTCACTGCAACCTCCCCAACCCAGGTTCAAGCAATTCTCCTGTCTCAGTCTCCTGAGTAGCTGGGACTACAGGTGCACACCACCACACCCAGCTAATTTTTGTATTTTTAGTAGAGATGGAGTTTCACCACATTGGTCAGGCTGGTATCGAACTCCTGACCTCAGATGATCTGCCCACCTTGGCGTCCTAGAAATTTTATATTTTAGCAATTTAAAATTATAATGGCTTCAAAATATACAACTCAAATATTGACAGACCTATAAAAATATGTAAAGAAATCCACACGCATGGTAGAAAATTTTAACTCATCTCTCTCATTGAGAAAACAGACAAAAATCTTTAACGGTATATAAGATTTATCAGTGTGATTAACAAATAACGTAATGAATATATAAAACCATTTTAATAAACTTACACAAAATACATATTCTTTTCAAACTCTTAGGAAAACATTTACAAAAACTGATCATATTCTGGACATAAATTGGGAATTTATGAACATGTAAAAAGAATACTACCTTACTACCAAGTGGAATTTATCCTGGAAATGCAAGACTGTCTAAACATTCAAATCTCAGTCAATGTAATTCATTATATTTACAGATGATTTAAAGAAGAAAAACGATGTGATTATCTCAACTGATACAGAAAGATATTTGACAAAATTCAACATTCATTCATGACCTATTAACAAACTAGTAATAGAAGGGAATGTTCTTAGCCTAATAAAAAGCACCTGAAACAAATCGGTTCACAGCATACTTAATGAAAAACCACCGAATGCTTTCACTTAAGATTGTGAACAAGTCCTGAATGATTTTTTTTTTTTTAGAAGATGAGCATAAATGGTAAATTTCCCAAGTTCTTTCCTGTATTTAAATGTCTTTGTTTTGCTCTTATATTTCACTGTTTGATTTGTTGTATTATATTTCAACAAATTTTAGAGGAAACATTCGTTTCCATATAGCAACTTCCAGAACTCTCCTCTTTCTTCAAGGTCCCAGCTTTAAGCCTTTTCTTATTTTCCCATCCAGGAAAGATCTCTTCATTCAGTGACTTCCACTATCTTTGTAATGCTTTAATACCAACAATATTCTGTGGCATGTAACAATTACTTTTGTAATTCCTTCTCCCTGTTTAGTTAAAAGTCCCTAGAAGAAAGAGACTTTATCTTTACTTTCTTTTCTTAGCAACACCCAACTAAGACCCAATATAAAACTGGTAATCAATTAATATTTCTTAAACAAAATAGAAATTTGTTGCTGAACTGGAGAAACATTTCACCTGGTCTGTCATCTAAAAGCACTGGATCTACTCATTTCATTCACTTAGGACACCTTTGCTATTTAGTGCACCTTCTGCTGACATAATTGTTAAAATTCAAATGAGGCATTAATTAACTGCCACTCAACTCTTTTTACAGGCATCTAGTGCTTTAGTGGCTTCACATAACCAAAGAACTACAGCAGTTAAATAAAGCAAATATGACACTTTTCTAAATAGAAAAATATAATTAACAGTATCTCTTCTTTTCCAATTGAAATTCAAAAAGCTCTTTTAGTTCTCCTATCAAGGGAAATTACTAAACTGATGCTTCACAAAATTGTTTACTATTAGAATCCAAAGCATAATTATGGAAGTATAGGGACAGGTAACATAATTTTTGCCTCCATTCATCTCACAGATGGTTAAGATCGATAGTTTTGAGAAGTTTGTCAGAAATGGAACTCAAAAGCTGAAAAAAAGAACATTTATTTATAATGAACTTCAACCGAAAACTCCGTGTCTTGTGCCAAACACATTTCCAAATACACTTTTAAATTATTGTTCTAAGGCACAGAATTTTTTTAAAATGTCAAATTATGCAAAAGAAAATCAAGCCCTTTACCAATAACATGGTATTTCCCAAAGTGGAGAGATCCATGCTTATTATCAGTAAATATTCATTTTCTCCTTTTTTCACAGTTAGGGATCTCACTCTGCACTCTGTTGCTGAGGCTGGAGTGCAATGTTGCAGTGGTGTGATCATAGCTCACAGCAGTCTCGAACTCCTGGGCTCCAGTGATCCTCCTGCCTCTCAGCCTTCCAAGTAGCTAGGATCACTGGTGTGCACCACCATGCCTAGTTAATTTTTGTTATTTTTTGTGGAGAGAAGGTCTTGCTTCATTTCATTTTCTTTACATGTGATATGGGAATCCTACTGACCTATGTAGGTAGCATATGTGTTTAAAACTAGTTAAATATATTAAATAACTATGCACTCCATGTATTTAGCAATGTACCTTGCACATGCCCTTTTGACAAGATTAGACAATACTTACTTTGTTAATAAAGGCCAGACTATTTGGGGAAAGAGGAAAAATGAAAAGATATCCAGTTCTTAGCACAGTGTATGGCACCTGGTAATCACTCCATTAATATTTGTAGAGGAAGGAAGGGAAAGAGGGAGGGAAGGAAGGAAAAAAGGAAAGAGTGAATCAAATAAATAAGTCTTTCAAGCTCTGTTCAAAATAGATGCTTTGCAGTTATAAGTGTAAACAAAGATGAATCAAAAATGAAAGCAACTATTTATAATGAAAACAAATTATTTACAGAAGCCATAAATCAATTGCTACAATTTTATTTCAGATTCCTCTAAATGATTTATTTCCAAATTCAAACAAATCTCCATGAGTTTAATTAAGAACTGTTTTCCATGGTTTAGACTTTCTCCCTCAATCATAGGATTTTCTTTGTTTTTGTTTTTGTTGTTGTTGTTTGTTTTGTTTTTCTTACAGGTAGCACAGGAACAGCAAATTTTTGGATCTACCTCTTACCTATCACTACTGCACAAAATAAATGGTGTCTGTGGAGAAGACTTTATCTTCTAATAGCATAAACTATTTTATTTGATTGAGATTTTATAGTGCTATTTGTCTCAACTGCTTGCCTTGTGTCTTTAAAGCAGTCAGGAATAATTTTATAAGAAATTTGATACTATCAGAAGTTAAGGAGAAATAATACAGTAGTCTCCCTTATCCACAGTTTTACTCTCCACAGTTTCAGTCATCCAGGGTCAACTGCTATCCAAAAACAGATGAGTACAATACAGTAAGATATTTTGAGAGGCAAATCACATTCACAACGTTTATTACAGTATACAGTTATAACTGTTCTATTTTATTATTGGTTATTGTTGTTCATCTCTTACCGTGCCTAATTTGTTAATTAAATTTTTTTAGAAGTATGTATAGAAAAAAAGTATATATATTTAAATATATATAAATATATATACACATATGTTTTTTTTATATATGTATATTGTCCATGATTCCAGGTATCTACTAGAGATCTTGGAATGTATCCCCTGAGGGTAAGGAAGATTGCTGTATAGACAAAGAATTTAGAGAGAAATGAGGGCCATCAGTGTACAGAACCAGTGATGCCTCTTAGACAGAAGGTCTTGTCAGGGACTTTTACCAGAGGTCTTCTTCCTGCAGCTCTGATACTGCAAGTCTATATAGCTGGTGTCTGACCTAACTGCAATTCCCCAAATAGACTTCTTCTTCTTCTTCTTTTTTTTTTTTTTTTTTTTTGAGATGGAGCCTCACTCTGTTGCACAAGCTGGAGTGCAGTGGCATAATCTCAGCTCACTGCAACCTCTGCCTCCCAGTGTGGAGGGATTCTCCTGTCTCAGCCTCCCAAGTAGCTGGGATTACAGATCCAAGTCACCACGCCCAGCTAAATTGTTTGTGTTTTTGTAGAGATGGGGTTTCACCATGTTGGCCAGGGTGGTCTCGAACTCCTGACCTCAAGTAATCTGCCAGCCTCGTTCCCCCAAAGTGCGGGGATTACATGTGTAAGCCACCATGCCTGGCCCCCAAATAGACCTCTTTACAGGAGAAAAAGTGCACAGAGTGGCCAAAGTTAATATTAGAAGCATCTACAGCAGTCATCTCATTTCGTAGGTCTATATTTACCTTTTGATACACATTACATTCTTGTAAGCTTAGGGACTGTGAGTTTTGCCCTGGGACTGATCAGGGCTGAATGACCTGGTCATCCAAATTTCAGAACTGCAGTAAAGAGAAAGGAAATCATGAGGAATAGAGAAGTAACAATTAGACTTTCTTAGCCATCAATCCATTTTCCTCTCAGGCAGTGCAATGATTTGTTTTTGGAGTGAGAGCAACTGTGACTCTGGTCAGTATACATGGCAAAATCACTTATTCAAATATATTTGGAGATTCCCTTAATTTCTTTTGATGTAGTCTTTTAGTAATAAGAGTTGGAATTAATGAAAAAAAAAAAAAAACAAGTTAAAAAACAGTAGATGCAAGTAAAGCATTTGGGATGGCCAGAAGCATTTTCCAGAATTGACATCTCTTTGAAATCCTTCATATATAACTGAGTAAAAAGTATGCAGGAACAATTCTTGCTGTTCCCTTACTTAACTAGAAAAATCACAAAATTTCATGTGTACCAGGTTATTTATTATGTTATTATTTATATTAGCAAAATACTAGGGATAGTGTAATCACCCATAAATAGGGAACCAGTTGAATAAGCTATGGTACATCCTTAAAATGAAGTATTATGCCGCCATAAACAGGAGGAAGATCTCTATGTTTTTATCTAAAGTGATTTTGAAGATGTATTGCTAAGTGAAAATAAAGTAGAGAACAATGTATATTACTCCTTTGTGTAAGGAAGGAGGAAAATGCAAACAGACATGTGCATTTCCTTATATTTGCGGAAAGAAAATACTGGAAAGATAAATAAAAACTAATAAAAATGGCAACTTATACAAAGAGGAAGAGATGGGAGAAGGAAGAATACAATGAAAAATTTCTTCAATATACCTTATTATATACTTTGAAATCACGAAAATGTTTTACATATTGAAAAAGGAAAATAAAAAATAAAAAGTAGTCCATAAAAACTGAAAACAAATTTAAACAACAAAAATATTCCTGTGTCAAGTTAGTGCTTTTGCTGTATATTCTTTGTAGAATACATACAAAGGGCAATGTTTGCTCTTCACATCTTTTTGTTTGCCGTAAACATTTCACAACACAGTTTTTTAAACTTTTAAAACTTATACCTGTGTCACATATTTGGGGGAAAATTATCACTTTCTGTAACAGTAGAAATCAATTCAATAGTGCAAATCAAAAAGTAAACTGTAATTTTGTCCAAAAGCTTATTTTAATAAGAAACTTGCTATTGTTAATCATTATATATCATCTTTTCAAAAGAAGCTGTTTTCTAATGAAGGGGATCCCAGATGCGTAGTGCATTTTCAGGACAGAGAAAAGTAGGGATGTACCTTCAGCTTTGTTAGATTTATGCTTCCCCTGGAAAGATCTTGCCATCCACAAAGCAGTGCTTTTGAGTTCCATTATGTTTATGGAAACAAAACAAAATAATGTGTCTATGAATCTGTTACAAACAAAAAGAAATAAAATAACTTTAAGATCAATTTCTAGAGTGTTTGATAAAATTTTAAATGTCACATTAGATATCTTACAACTCAGAACATTATAAAAGAAGCATCAGGGTTTATACCTAAACTCTAATAGAGAATAAAACAGGCTTGCATCAGATTCTTTGTTGAAATATTTCAAAGTGATGTTTATTTTATAAGTAAAAAGAAAAAGGTAGATATACTCATGTGGGATTTTTTGCTCCTTAGTTCTGCTAAAATCCAGGTTCTTTTATAATGACCAGGAATAATTACGCACACAGACACATTGAAAGGCAAGGAGAGCAAAATTTATTAAAAGAAAGCTCTCAGCAAAAAAAGAGGGGTCCTTCCAATAGGCTCCCACTTCACAGATTGAATACCAGGCCACCACGCACAAGCTGAATAGGCCAGGCTCCACTCCCCTGCATAAGGTGCAAATTCCCATTGGTTCCACCCCTCTCTCCCAGTGTACAAGTGGGTCCCCAGTCCAATGAGGACATGCCCAGACAAGGCCCTGGACAGGTTTCCTCATCTGCACAAAAGCATCTGTATACATCTGATGTATATACTTGTGGGCTGGGTCAGAGATTCTCTGGATACCCTCCCTTATCTGCCTCCTGTATCTATCATTCCCCCCTCTAAAGAAGTACATCTAACTGCTTTTAGAATAGGGATAAGGACAAGGACAAGACCGATATTAACTGCTTATTGATGACATGGGGTGCTGTTTTCGGGAGATGACAGTCAGAGCTCCCTCAAAAACCTATCTAAGCATCCCCAACAAAAGGGGCCATCATCCAAGGCTCCAGTTGCATGACTGTTTGGAGTTTGATGACCCAAAGGCAAGAAGTGACAAACCAAGTTATTAGAAAACTGTATCAAAACAAAACAAGGTAGGGGTAAGGACAGCTCGAAAATCCCAAAGCCTTTACCAGTTTGTGCAGGGAGAAGGAGGCCAAAAGCCTGACTGGTTAAAAAAGAAAAAAAATTACCCTTTTGCCAACATGTCAGGGTTCTGGCTCTCCTTACCCCAAGCCCAATCCTAAGCCAACCAGTTTAAGGTTTGGGATTAATTTGGAAAAATTAACTTTTCCAAGTTTGGAGGATGCATATGAGGGGAGTGTCCCAGAGTACAAAGACACAATTACCTATCTGTGAAGAGAAGACAGAGGAGGAAAAAGGAAAAAAGAAGACAGTTTTTTTCAAAAGCATCCCAAGGGTTCAGGATACATTCAAAAGGAGTACAGACTGCAGATGAATGCCTACGCATCTAGAAAGAGGGGAGCAGGCATCCCTGGTTCCTTTCTCTTCCTAGTGAATACCTGGAATACATAAGGGAGAGAAAGTGAGGCATCCTTTCTTTCTTCCATCCTTATATCCCCAAGTTCCAGCAACTGTAAAAGGATGCTGCCCATGGGTGTCAACACAGCTTTCACCAATGTTAACAGGAGGGCCTAAGGGTTGGAATACCTGCTCTTATCTACATACAACCTGTCTTCCCTGCTGTTAGTAGGCTTTGAGTTCCCTAGACCTTATTTATGCCATGAATACTAGCATGACCTTTATCCATGAAATGAGAGGCTTGACTTAATTGGCAGGAATTAGTCTGCTCACCTGTGCAGTGCCTTTTAACTTGCGTTATCATCTGCCTCTAGATTCCTCGAATCCAGGTTTTTTGTTTGTTTGTTTTCCTAGGGTTTTGACCCAAAGCTTGAAATTTAGTTTGGGACAAAAATGTGTCTTAGGGGTTTTGCATAGACTCCTTATCATAAGCCAAATGCTAAGGCAAAGCTGTGGAATTGAGTCCTCCTACAATGAGAGAGAAAAGGATGTCCTGTGGCATGCTCAGATAACTGGTGGCTATAGTGATGCTTGCTAAGATTTGAGTGCAAGGCATTTGACTTTGGTTAGCTCCCTTGGTCTTACGTTCTCAAAAAGGACACCTCTGGGTGATGGGCACCCTATTTATTCCCATCACTTGGCAGGATTTGCAGGATAATTGCTCAGAATTAAAATATTGATCAGAGTTTTACATTACTTATCTCTTTTGTTCCTTCTGAGTTGCAGTTGGAAATTGCTGGTTGGTTCACAGGAATAAGCAGGGTTAGTCTGAAATGTAGGCAAGAAACTTAAGAACAACCAGTGAGTCTGGAATTTAATAACAAATGTATGATAAGTTTTGAAACATAATTACTCTCTTTCCAGTCCTCATTTTTGTTAAAAGCAAATCATGATAGGACTGAGTTGTTTGCAAAATAGACTTTAGTCTTATACTTGGACTGATTATTTGCATAAAGTGCAGCAAGAATAATTATTTCTACATAGGCCTGTTAGATTAGCTTTGATGGAACTCTGCTTCACAAAGAATCTCAGATAGGATTTTCTAAAGCCGAGCCCAGCTATGGGTTTGTATCCTCAAATAGCCACGAGTTGGATAAACTTCTCTTTTCTTGAGGTCTCAAGAACATGGGTTTCCTGAGTCTGTTAGAACGTGACATTCTTTACTAACCACAGGTTAAGAACCCTGTACAGGGACTGTGTAGACAAGGTATGAAGACAGTGCCCCGACAAAGGGCTTTTATAAGCTCTGCAAGTTGAGCTTGACTCCTCAAAGGGAGGCATACCCTTCCAGTCAAAGCCTTGGTGAAACAACCAGTTTCTCCAATTGTGTCCTGTTGCAAAAGAAAATAGATTCATATTGCACTGATGCAAATAACTGTATTGCCATAAGTTAAGAATCCTCAAAATTTGTTTCCAAATTCTGGAGAAGCCAGACAGAGAGATAAATATGCTCCAAATTTTGCTCACAGGGTTATACCTTACTCAATTGTTAAAGGCTGTAAATAACTCAAAATAAGTTTCCGTGACTCTGAAAAATGAAACAAGTATCAGTAATGTTCCAAGCAAAAGTCAAAAAGATTACTTCAGCTTTCTATTAGTTCAGTCCACCCAGTTAACTTTGTTTTGCTTGATATTCATGAACATTTCAGCTCCTCATGAATCTGGTACATTTTTCCTTGATTACAGGTGTCACAATCTCCAACATTACAAAAAAACAAAAACAAACAAAAAAAACCCTGCATTTGAGAGCACGTGTCATAGTTCTATAGCTGATTATAAACCATCTTTTGAAGAGGATTAAAACAAAACAATTGAATAACAAAATGTCTGGGTAGTTAAGAGTCAGAAACACAGTTGACAAAGCAATTCGGTTATCTCTGTGGTTTACTATAAGTTAATATAACAACCTTAATTGTTATTGATGGCATACACTCAGACATGAGAATTTTAGAAATCCCATACAAATTCAGAACATATATTAATATTAATCACTAAAATATAACCTGAAGAAGATTAAACATCATTTTTGTAATCCCATGGACCCAAATATGTCAAATAATCCTGTTTACTTCTCTTCTGTATGCTTCAGGGGCCCTCTGTAGCATCTAAAAGCTAGGAGTCAGGAGAGACAATTTTGAAACTAAATTTGGTTTTGGGAAGTCTGTTAAACATATTAGAGGTTTAAAATACTTAATGTTGTCAAATAGAAGTCCAGATTCCTGTAACTTACTTATTTGTTAAATGATGACTCAGAAATTTTAAAAAAGCAAAAACATTTTATAACCCTTTTGAATTTAGTCAATGTTCACACACAGAATTTTTTTTTCAAGATTAATTTTTATAATCCTTCTGCAACTTGTTTAAACTTTTAGCTTTATCTTATCTAATTCAAAACAGTCCTTTAACCCTAGGCAAAAACTTACATTTTGACAACATCTTCATTTTACCAATAATCTTTAAGGCTGTTTTAATTTTTCAAAGATTAAAGTCATGTGAACTAAAAGGTACCACAGCTTTTATCTTCCCCGTAAAAAAAATGTTTGATCCAAGCACTTATCCTTCAAGTCAGTTAATTAGATCTCTTATTTATAGACATCACACACGTAACACTTATAGAACTAAACAGACAGGCAGAAGATGATCCAGGAGCTATAAGATTTTTTTTTTGCCAAGCTCCTAATTGAATTATTGACCTCCAGGTGGAGCTTTTAAGAGCAAGGCTGGGAAAGCATGTGAGTTTCTAGGACCTAATAAACAGGTATAGCTGGAAGACGAAAACAAATTTTGAGAGGTATCCATCTGCCTCGAATTCCTGGGGCTCCATGAGGAAAACAGAGGTCTCTCCCCAAATGGAATCCATGGGGCCTTTTCTGCTTTTCCCAAGGACTCCTAGGCCATCAGAAATTATCTTAAGAGTCTCTTATGCATGAATTAAAGGTGGCAAGACAAAAGAGAGAAAATTCAGTCAACTGGAAAAAACAAAAACTTTTTCGTAGCAAAACAAGATCCAATAAGAGAAAAGCATAAAGGCCTTTTAAATATACATGTAATTTGGATATCCACTTTTAATTAAGCTGAGAACTCTTAAAGAAAATCCTTGGAGGCCGGGCGTGGTGGCTCAAGCCTGTAATCCCAGCACTTTGGGAGGCCAAGACGGGCGGATCACGAGGTCAGGAGATCGAGACCATCCTGGCAAACACGGTGAAACCCCGTCTCTATTAAATACAAAAAAAAACTAGCCAGGCGAGGTGGCGGGCACCTGTAGTCCCAGCTACTTGGGAGGCTGAGGCCAGAGAATGACGTGAACCCAGGAGGCGGAGCTTGCAGTGAGCTGAGATCCGGCCACTGCACTCCAGCCTGGGTGACAGAGTGAGACTCCGTCTCAAAAAAAAAAAAAAGAAAATCCTTGGAAATTCCTTATTACCTGACTTTAGCCACACCAAGTGGCTAATATTCCTGGCTTTTGAACTTTACCAAACATAACCTCCCAGGTGCTCAGAGAAAGGAAAATTCAAGGCAGTTCATGGAGGGAGAGAGAATCAACAAATGGCAAAGGTCACACAGACATCAAATAAGAAAGGACTCATTCCCTAAGCCAGATTGAACCTGGGCCACCACTGTAAAATGGCAGAGGTTAAAACAAAGCACTGCCACGTGGTTCTCCCAAGGACATAAAACAAGATGGAGGCCTGCAGCAAAGTTTGCTACTGACCAGTTTACCAGGCTGGCTTGAACAGTGGGCTTGTAATCCTAGGCCCATATTTCATCCTAGGGGGTACCCCTCTTTCTAACGGAACCATGCAGAAAGACATGAAGATCATAAAAGAGTGGCTACAGATTAAGATAAACCTCACAAATCCTTTTTCATAATTAAAACTTTACAGAGAATGTCAACAGTGATATTTGGGGTCCTGGCTTAGTAAAACGTCTTCTAAAGGGAAAAAGAAAGAAAAAAAAAAAGTACCCTGTCGCGTAAAAGTTAACTCCAGGTGAAGAAAAGAAAAGGGAAAAAAAAAAAAAACAGCTTAAAGCACAGAGCTGTGTGAACTGCTGACAGGGTGGAGAAAAGAAAAAATTTGTTGCTAGAGAAATTTTGTGTTCCATTGGAGGTGTCATTTTTCCTTGCTTTTTCATGTTTCTTGTGTTCTTACATTAATATCTACACATCTGGTGTAATAGTTGCTTCCTTCCATTTTTTGAGTTGGCCTTTGTAGGGAAAGACTTTTTCCTATAGCTGTAACCATAGCATTGGTTGCACAGGGTGCTTTAGTTTTGATTCTGAGTGCATGCGGTAATGTAGTCTCTGTATGACTTCTTCAGCTGTAATCAACATCAGTGGTGTCTGTGAGTTCCTAAGTGGCTTAGGCTTCAGTTGTTAACAGAGGCTGTGATGAGGCTTCGTTGAGGCTTTATTGCTGAGGCTAACCTCCAGGCCCCAGCGGGAGTGGCAGAAGGCCAAATATGCTTATCTTTGGACTCCCATGTGGCATATATGGACAATGGTGTTAGCAAACCTAGGTGGACCGATCCTTGAGCCTCCAGGTGATGTGTTTGGGTGCCACCAGTGGCAGAAGTGGGTCAGGTAGATAGGTAGGTCCTCAGTTCCCTGGGTGGTGTACATGGCATCAGTGATGGCAGTAATAATGCCAGGCCAACCCTCAGGCTTTCAAGTTGCATAAAAACGCAGTAGTAGGCTAGGCAGGTCAGTCCACAGGCCCCTAGGTGGTGTGTGTGGGTGGATACCAGTGTTATTGGTGGTGGCAGGCTGGGTAGGCCTATCTTCAGGCTCCCAGGAGGAATGTGTGGGTGCCATCAGTGGAATGCAGGACAGAGCAATACCCAGGCCCCCAGACAATGCACTTGGGAACTGGCAAGAATGGCACCAGGTGAAGCGGTTCTGTTCTAAGGCCCCCAGTATGCACATAGGCACAGGCTGCAGTAGTGGGGCTTGGTCCATCAGCCCCCAACTGACGGGTACAAGCACCAGTAGGCTATTCAGATCTGTCCTTAGGACCCTGGAAGCTATATGTGGGTGCCAGTGGCAGCAGGTGGGGTGGGTTAAACCCAGGTCCCCAGAAAGCATGCTCAGATCCTTGCAGCAGATGTGCTGGGTCAGTTTTCAGCCTTCTGATGCTGCACACACATGCCGGTGGTGACATTCAGGGTGGGTCAATCAATCCCCAGGCCCCCATATGGCATGCTCAGGCACTGGTAGGAGCAGTACCAGGTAGGGTGCTACTAGTCTGTTTTACACTGCTTGTTAGTCTGTTTTAGTCTGTTTTCACACTTCTATAGTCTGTATTCGTTTGTTTTCACACTGCTATAAAGAACTGCCTGAGACTGGGTAATTTATAAACAAAGAGGTTTAATTGACTCACAGTTCCACATGGCTAGGGAGGCCTCAGGAAACTTACAATCATGGCGGAAGGCAAAGGGGAAGCAGGCACCTTTTTCACCAAGCAGCAGGGGAGACAGCATGTGTAGGGGAAACTGCCACTTTTAAACCATCAGATCTCATGAGAATTCCCTCACCATCATGAGAACAGAATGAGGGAAAACACCCCCATGGTCTAATCACTTCCCACTAGGTCCCTCGCTCCACACATGGGGATCACAACTCCAGATGAGGTTTAGGTGGGTATACAGAGCCAAACCATGTCAGGTGGACCAATCCTCAGTCCCACTCAATGATGTGCACAGGTGCAAACTGTGTTGGGCAGGTTGGGGCAATCCTTAGGCCCCGGGCAGACACATTCAGGCACCGGTAGCAGGCAGTCTGGGCCTATTGTCAAGCCTCCTGGTGGTTCTCAAATGCACCAACTGCAATAGATGCACCAACTGCTAGTGTGCTTGGGTGGCGATGGCACAGGGCAAGGTGGGTCTGTCTTCAGGCCCATTAAAGGCATATGTAGGTGAATGGCAGCTCTGCTCCTGGAGGAGGGGGTAAGGTTGCTTTCAGTGGCAGTAGCCCCAGGCAGGCAGCTCTCAGGCTATGGGGAGCATGCATTTTGGCTCCCTTTGTCCCTAGGGCAGCCTCCCTGTTACACTGCACTACTCATTCCCTAAAATATAGCGCCCTGTTTTGGCTAAAGTGCTGGGGACTAGGCCACATGACTAGGTCCAGCCAGTATCACAACACTGTAGCCTACCAGGTATATGCAGGAGAATGTTAATGGGGCTCCAGAAATGCAGAGATGCAGGCGCTCTTGGGCCTCTGGGCAGGATGTAGCCTGGTGAAGGCTGGGCTCTCAAAATGGTGCTGTCCTGACCCTGCTTGGGTCTCAGGGGATGTGTGGGACCCCATGCAAACTCTCTCTCTAGAACAATACCATCACTCAGACTCCAGATAGAGCCCTATACTATTCTCAGGGTCTATTAGTGCCAAGTGGCTCACCCATGGCTAAGATTGCAGGAGTTCATGCTGGGAAAGTGGACCACTGGGAATCTCTGACTGACTCTTTCCCTGTACTGGGAATCCTCTTCTAGATCCCAGCTGATCCTAGCCAGGCGGTGTGCCTCACTTCCTTGTCTTTCTGTCCCTCAGATGTTCCCTGTCACTTCCATGCTGAATTCCAGTGTTCTTTCTTAGATGCTCTATTTAAAGTGTGAGTACCTATTTGCTGTTTTGGTCCTTCTTTGTGGAGTAGGTGAGTGCCAGGTGCCTCTAGTAAGATATCTCTCATAGTTTTAATCAGTAATTCTATTCTAGCCCTAGAAAGAGATGCAGCCTTTCCCCTCTCAGAGAGCAGTATCCCCTTCCCCAGACCTGGACATTCATTCCTGTACTGTCTAACAGAACTTTTCTGTAAGCATTTTCCACCTTAAACTCAATATTTTGAATGAGTTGAAAGATTGCCCTTGAAAATAGCTCAAAACCATGTTTTGAAATTAGGCTGGACAGAGGGAGGCCAAGGGCTATGAGCTGTTTATCACTATCTTAGAGTACATGAAAATTTAAGTTGAATGCTAAGGTAATGCTGATTCAGACTTGAAACATAGAAGCTCTGTATTCCATTCCAAACTTCCCTTTCAGACTAGCGAGTTTTTATACCACTTGGCAATACCCAGAATGACTATCACTATGGAACTTAATCACTTTTTAGTATTTTAAATAGTTAATTGTATTGAATGGTTTTAGAATGTTCTCTTATGTATTTTTGTTCAATAATATGCATAGGGAAGGCATGTCAGCATATATTTATAAAGTGAATGTAATAATTTATGATATATTCATCCTCATTGTTATAAAACATCTTTAGACTCTGGCCATTCAAGAGACATTAAAAAATAAAAAATTCAAAATATGGCAACATTAGAAGTAAGAGCATTAGAGTAGTGCTGGAGATGAGAGAAAAGTTAGCAAGTGAATGAAAATAAGAGGAGCTGATAAATTTGAGGTATATGCAAAAGATAGGATTAATAGTGTGTGGACAACTTGAATAGAGAGGTAACTAGTTGCAAGGAGTCTAAAAAAAAGTTATTTGGCTGGAGCAACTTTCTGTGTGGTAATACTATAGGTAATAGGGTGCTGAAATATAATTTGGAGAGATGCCAAAGGAAATACACAGCCTACTTTTTGTGTAATTTTGAAGCACTTATGAGCTGTCTAGGCAGAAATAGCTAGTCAGTAGTTAGATATACATCTATAACTCAGGAAAAAAAAATGGGTCTAATTTTCTTTTCAGTATTATTGAGGTAGAATTTACAAACCATAAATTCATTCATTGTAAATGCATAGTTCAATAATTTTTAAATTTTTGCACTGCTACAATCCAGCTTTAGAAAAGTATCACCCTGAATCCCATGCAACCACTGATCTACATTCTGTCTCTATGGATTTAGAAATTTGACAGACATGGTATCATATAAAATAGAAACTTTCTTTGGCTGTTTTTACTTAGAATAATGATTTTGTGTTCATCCATTTTGCTGCATACATCAGTAGTTCATTCTTTTTATTGCTGAGTAGTATTCATTAGATAGATATACTAATTTTGTTTACCCACCAGCATGTTGAGGGACATTTGACCATTTTTTTTGACTATGGTGAACATTTGCAAAAGTCTTTGTACAAACATGCTTTCATTTCCTTCAAGTATAAATATACAAGTAGAATGGCTCATTTGTATCATAGGTGTATGTTTGACTTTCTAAGACACTGCCAATTTTTTTCACTAAGTGACTGTATCATCTTAAATGCCCACCAGAAATATATATATATGGATAGTGATATATATTTGTCATAAGTATTTAAGTAGTAATAAAAACAGTATATAAGTGGTAGTGATCATCCAGCATGTTGGTTATAATAGGCTAGATTATGCTGCAATAACAAACAATTCCAAAATGTCAGTGGTGGTTTATAATAACAAGAGTTTTTCGTCCTGCTCTTGCAACGTGCCCATAAAGAGTTGGTTGAACCAACCAACTCTGCCATATTTCATCTTCATTCATGAGCTCAGGAGGATAGGGCAGGCCCTATATGGAGTACTTGCCTTTTGTAATAGTAAGGAGAAAGACAATGTAGCAAACCATAATCTAGTTTTAAAGCTTCTACCTGAAAGTGACACCCTAATCCTAAGCCTAACCAGTTCCACTCATGTTTCTTTGTTCAGTCTAGTCACATGGCTAAGCCTGACTTTAATGAATGGGAGGATATAATCCTTCCTCAAGAAGGGGAAGAAAAGCAGATATTAGTGAAGCTGAGGCATACAATCTACCATACCAAGAAAGAAGATAAATGGCCAGAAGTGAGCAAAGACACTGTGGAATACCATTCATTTATTTATAAACACATTTTTAGTAAGGACCTACTATATTCCAATGATAATGTATCTCTGGTCATCTAGCAAGCTAGCCTGGCTTAGTTCATGTGCTGGGGCAGGAAACCAAGAGGACAAGTAGAAGCATTCAAGACCCCTTGAGGCCAATGCTTGAAACTGGCACAATTTCATCACATTATACTGGCCAAAGCAAGGCACAAGACATACCCAGTCTAAAGAGATGAGGAAATAAACTCCACCTCTAGATGTGAGAAGCTGCAAAGTCATACTGCAAAGAGCATACATACAAAAAGGACAAATAATTGTACTCATTTTTACCACCATTCTACCACACATCAAAATGCCAATTATTGCAGAAAGCTACTGTAACACTGCTTCCATATCCATATGGAACACTTCCCTTGGAAATGGAGTGTTGGAATAAACCCAGGATGAGGGTGGTTGTAAATTGTAGTAAGAAAGTGGTCAAGTAAAATCTGGTCAAGTCTGAGAAACTCATTGAATTGTTTTCTCTTTCTATAGTCATAGAGAAATTTCTAGTACATCATGAGACCCTGTAATGATCAGTGTGGAAACTATTTTCAAAATTACATATTCTAGAGGACTGAAAGGTTTTCTGATATAGCATAGGAACAATTTTTGCTATAGTCAATTAAAATTTGCAGACTTGTATGGAATTGCTTAACTGTAAAATATACCAAGATCTATCCTAATATATGGTGATACAGAGGAACACGACTCCTGGAAGCCAGTCAGTAGTTAAATATACATTTATAACCTGAGCAAAATATTAGGAGACTTGATTGGGCACTGTATAGGTTAAGGCCCAATGCCTCATAGGAAGAAAGTTTGTCTTCCATTTCTTCCCCTACCAACATCCAAAATAAATTATCTGCTTCTAACACTCCATTGAAGATAAGTGGACAAAATAGAATATTATTCTAAAGATGTGAAATTAGGAGGACAAGCGGTGATTATTTGAATGCTAATAGCATTAAGAACTCAAAAATTGCTACATACATGAAACATCACCTCCTTTTTCAAGAACTCATCTCTTGCTTGGGGAAATACCTTGAGAGTAGTTTTCTACACTACTCATGGTTAAACCCTGCCCGAACAACACATGCACAATACATGGACCTCCTTTGATATTGCTTCTCACCTGTAAAGTCAGTGTAGCCACTGATGCTAGTCTAAAGAAGACATTTTGTTTTGAAAACCGTAAGGTGCCATTTTGAAGATCACTGACAATTTGAAACAAAACAAACCGAAATAAATTCAAATGACCAAACTTTAAAAACAAACTACTCAGTTTCCATCTTTGATGAAAGAATTCGAAATCATTTGCAAACCAATCACCATAATAGGCAATTTCTAAATGAGTTAATTAATATGTATTATATATCAAACTATATAAATATATCCTCAAATATAACCTTATATACAGGAGAGTCATGCAGTTGTTAGCCAGAGAGTTGGGGAAGATGTGTCCTTTTATAGTCAGTCTTTGTGTCAGCTAATATATGTAACAAGATGAGAAAAGATACAGTTCAGTTCCACTTTCCTGGTGATTTACTGCCACTCACAAGACTGACAGAACATCGTACCCAAGGCATCAATATTAATCATTCCACAGCTGTTCTCAATTTACCTCTTGAGCTTTCCAAATGTTAATAGCATATACTAGTCTGGAATGGCAAAAAGAAAAATTTTAAGTAAAGATTTAAATATTTATTATGAAAGATATAGATACAGGCATAGATACAAACGATATTACCAGGTACAAATTAAGAAGACTTAGATGGCCTAGATTATATATGAAAAAAGAGACATGTAAAACTTCATTGTTTTGAAATTTTTTTCTAAACCATATATACACTATGTTTAAATAATAACACTCAAGAATGTGTTTTAGATGCTGCTTACATGAATTTGTGGAAGAATTTCCACAGTACTTAGAAAATTATTTGACAGGTGTCACAGAAAAAGTTTTCCCAAACAAATGGAAGTTTATTATTGCCCAGGTTTAAAAAGTAAAATTAAAAAAAAATTTGGTTTGTGGACATAGAATTTCCCTGTGCAAATCAATCAAGAAGAAAAATTACAAATTACTGGTATTACTTTTTTATATATAAAATGAGATAGCTTGTTACTATCTCTATTTGTTCTCCTACCTAAATTTCTTTTTAGGAATGGTAACTAAGAGGTTTAAAGAATAATTTTAATCTTAATTCTTTGGAATGAAGACTAAGAAAGAAAATTAAATCCTGACCACTTCCTCTCTATTCTACTGAGAAGTTACAGGGCTCCAAAATTAATTCTAGACACAAAAATTGATTTTCTTCCAAAGTAGCTTTAAAAGCCTCAGGGGGAAATAAAACCTTGGGTGGTAGGTAACTCATTTAATCTATCTCTGAACTTTTGTTTCCAGACCTATAAAGTAAAACTAATATTACCTTCCTCATAAGAGTTTCTGTAAGGACTAAATATAATAATATATTTTTTAAAACCTGAGCAAATTATAGTCAACTTGCCTAGAATTTAAAAAAATTGAGTTGGAAATAAGAGCAACATCTAACAAATGTGTATAATGACGGTCTACATTCTTTGCTGGCTGGCTGGCTGGCTGAGAGAATAAATACTCCAATATCCTTTTCTTCACTTCTTCTTACATTCTTCTAGGCTCTCATTGCCCTATCAGAAGGCAATGGGCAAGGTTGTCCATGTATATAATCCATATTAGGTCAGCCTCATGAAGAAAAGAGCAGGGTAGAAAAGAGTAAACAGTGAATTTGGAAGGGCAAATGGAAGACACTTGGCACATGACATTTTTCCCTATTTCTTGAAAGTGGTAGCCCATGCCAACATTTATAAAATTCTTTTTGTTTTCCCTCCCATCAACTTTTCTTTCACACCACCAGTCCTACCATATCACTCTCTCTCAAACTACCAGTAAAAAAGTACTCTGTATATACTCTTCCAATCCCATTCAGCCCTAGTCTTTCCCTCTTCTCCCTGTTCTGCCTAACAACATCCCAGAGGGAGTCTGGAAATGGCAGAAATCTCCTTAGAGGTAATGGGTAGAGAAGAAAATAGGTAAACAAGATTAGTATCTTCTTTCCTTGCTAAGTGGTAAAGACTCAGAATATTCATACGATAATTTTTCCCAGTACAATTACAAAGTCTACAGCTACTCTTGCCTTTTGTCCACTCTATCTCCTTTCCTTTTCTCCTACTGCTATTAGAATGATTACTCTAGACACAAATTTGATTCTGCCATTTATTTTTTCATTCATATGTTAGTAGCTTTTTGCAGTAAATTACAAAAAATAGCCACAACTATCCACCTTTGTTTATACTCGGGTCCCTTTGCAATGTGATGTTGCTGGCTCTCTTACCAAGAGGTAGAGTCTCATTCCTCTCACTCCTGGAAACACTGTCACCATCTGTGAACAGGCCTAAGCTTACTGATGGATGACAGGATACATTCAGTCCAATAGCCTTCATCGCCCCACCTAACTGGCAGCCAAGCACCAGGCCTGTGAATAAAGCCATCCCATCTAGCCAACCACTGAAAAGGAGCAAGTCTAGTCAAGTTCAGCTGAGCCTGAGCCAGATCCGCATTACCAGCCAGCTTACCCTTTGACTTGTGAGTATTATTAAGCAGTTATTATTTTAAGCCACAACATTTTGGGGATTATTATACAGCAGTGGATAATTTATACACTCCTCATCACACACAATATGAAAAATATAACTGTCTCACAAGATAATAAGATCCTTCATGAAGCTGATATTAATGTTCAGTCTCATACTCTGACCTCCAAAGCTATCTATACTACAGTTTAGCCCTTGGAATCTAAGTAATGCTCTGCAAATAAGTGTATATTTTCATACTTTTCGGCTTTGCACAGGCATTCAAGAACAGAAAAGGAAATGGAAGCCAACATATATAGAATACATACAATGTTCTAAGATCTTTACATATTGCTCTTTACACCTTCAGAATAACCCTGTAAAGTTGTAGTTATCCTCATATTATAGATTGAACCTTTTGTGACACAAAAGTCCAGATTTCTCAAGCCTATCCAACTTGCAAGTGATAAATCTGCCTTTTGAAAAAAAAAAATCTATATGATCTCAAAGTCCATGATCTGCCTATTGCACAATTGCCTCTGAGTTTGGTGTCTAGATGGGGAGTGAGCTGGGTTAAGATTCATTTCAGGATTATGTTGATAATGCTGCCAAAGGTTATTTGAGATATTTGCTTACCCTATTTATCTTGTTGGACATGTTAAGATTTTAGCAGGATGGAAATGGGCTCCTCTAATACAGTTCTCCTTTCTCTATAATTTCCTTTTTCGAAAACTACCATACTTGCTTTATCTATGATATTTTTTCTGCCTGGCAAACCTTTTCCTCTTTTTCCATCTGACTAACTCATACTCATCCTTCAAGACCCAGCTAAAAATCTAACATACCCAAGGAAGACTAGATAGAAATATTAAAGATAGAAGTAAATGCCCACTCTCTGAGCTTCAAAACCACTTTGTCAATGTCTTTATCTTAGTGTATTTAGTTGTGTACCTTTCCCTTTTCCCTTTTTTGAGAAAACTGAGAAAAAGGATCACATTGTATCCATTTGCACCCATGCAACTTAGCAATATACATGGTGCATAGCAAATGTTCACCAAATATTTGTGGAATTATAGTGAATAGTTTTCTATCTGCTTAACAAGATATGACAAAAATACATTTATTTGTTTTTCCAAAACTTTGGGTAAAAGACCTTGTTTAGGAAAAGGAAGTTCACTGAAACACCAAATTCTGTTGCTACTTATTTCTTTTCTTTCTTTCTTTTTTTTTTTTTTTTTTTTTTGGAGAGCCAGGGTCTCACGATGTCACCCAGACTGGCCTCAAACTCCTGGCCTCAAGTGATCCTCCCATCTTGGCCTCCCAAAGTGCTGGGATTACAGGTATGAATGAGTCATAGCACCCAACCTCTGTTGCTATTTCTAAGTAAAAAACTGATTTTCATATTTATTTTATAAAGTAATTTCCAATATAATTAATGCCAAAAACCAAAGCATTAACACCTCTGGAGAAGAAAAACAATGACAGCAGTATCAGAGGTAATTGGGAAATGTAATCATGAATTTGCACAGTAGACAAATAGAACTACTAAAGAGATCCATCCTACTAAATGTAGTTATTAGCAAAGCACATATTAATCTTCTCATGCCAGATAAAACTTTGCACTTAAACTTTTACCTAATTGATTACTTACCTGACAAAGCTGTAATTACCGCTGCAAATTTTAAAAGAAATGTCAAGATACTGAAATAATCTGGTCTAGAAGTGTGAACATTCTTTATTTGTTTGTGTTAAATCATTTTATTAGATAATGTCCTTTGCAGAGAAAAGGAATGTCAATGAGAAATGTGTATGTTATAAATAAATTTCTGGATTCTTTCCAAATATTCCCCCAACCCAAATCCAACACTCTAAGGGAAGGGGGCCTCTAATCATTACCTTTTTAAAGCAGGCTGTCTAAGGAATTATGGCTCCCTAATAATTTGGGCCCATTTTAATGTGGCGATATATATTTAAGGTTTTAATGATGCTATTTACAATTCTCAGATTAAGTTTTACCCTTGCCACATCCATTTCAGTGACTATCACATTACCATAATCCTCAGAAGTACAGATCAACTTTGGTAATTATTCCTTGTTGAGAGACATGAAGATTATTTTCCATGTCTTCATGGGAAGACTATTCAAAGTAATAAAATAGGTTTGTTGTATAAGAACACTGATTGATGACCACAATGAGGTATGTTGAATCATCAGTCTAAATCTGGCTGTATGAATAATTTGTGTGAGCATAAAGACACGTACAATACCATGCAAACAATGGTGGAAATTCTAACATTAAACGATTTAGGAAGCCAAATTGATCACAGACTATGAGAAAATGATCATGTGCTAAGAAATAACAGACCTGAGAATGAACATGATTCATTAATTAGTGAGATGTAGAATTAAGGCCATAAAGCTTCAGGCTCTGACAAGGGTTTTTCTAGGGGTATGATCAGTCAGTTATAAGGCATGGTAACTACTGGCTGCCTGGGAACACAGTAGCCATAGTTCTAGTTTTAGAAAACACTGGCTTATTATAAATGCATAAGTGAGAAAAGGAATTGCCACTAGATTAACTATGAAGAGCTCCAAAATTTCACCTTCAACTGTCTAAGGCAATTATGAATATATAGAGGTATGGGTTGCTTAATTTTTTAAAGCAAAAATACAAAACAACACCATCTTTGTTAGCATTATTGAAAGCTAGATCATGAGAAAGGAGATGGGAAAAAATAAATTAGAATTGGTAAAAATAAAAATATCATTGAAAGGTTCACCCTAAGCCATCAATTTTAATATGCCTTTGAAGAGTTATGATGGCTTATGGGGAAATTTTAAAACATAATAGAAAACTTGAGACCAATTCTACATGTTTTCTTGTATTTTTTTCCACTAAAGATCTTGGTTTGGATTCTATTTCCTTTGCTACTTTCACCTTCCTGAAGTCATAATCTTCCAATTGTAACACAAAAAAACTTTTTCTGTAACAACCAACTGTGATACCTCAAACAGAGGACTACACTTTGAGATTCGAAAAAGCAGCAGGAAATGACTGTCAAATTTAAAAAAAAAAAAAAAAAGAACTAGCAAAGAACTAAGTAGTAGAAATTCAGAGAACATAACATAGAGACAGAAAGGACCTTCCAGAGAATGTCTAATTTTCCCAAAGAGATTTTCCGGGTTCTGTTAGATCACTATCCCTGAATATAATCAGCAAGAATTTATCTTGGAAATAATAGCAAAGTTTCAGAATGCAGAGAATTTGGGGCCCAGGAATTGTTTAAAACTCACAGTTTTCATATAGTATTAACAGTATTGTAGGCTGTTTTGTTCCTTTAGAATTTTGAACTATGTGAATGTATTACTTATTCAATAAATAGTTTTTCAAATGCTCAAAAAAACCACAGTTCTCAAGAATCTCACTATTCCAACCAGAAATATCATGAAAACTACGAATTTCTTAAACATTACTGAGTATTAGTAAGTGAAGACATGAGATAAATACTAAATAAAGAGGCTACAAACAAAAAGAGAACTAAGTTATAACTCTCCACTAAGTTATGTGTTTCTTCTATATATTGAAGGAATTTTTAACCATCATAGAATTGGCAGACCAAAAGACAAAAAGATAACAAAAAATTTACCTGTATCAAAACATGTGACAGTTTTAAAATGAAGAAGGACTTCAATGATATTCTTTGGAAGACATTATTAAATCACAAGAGGAAAAGTTCATATTAACAACTACATAATATCTATTCCTCAAAAATAATTTTAACCCCCTTCAAGCTATAGAATATCCCAAGATCACTGGAATACTAAAAGCATAATCTAGATTGTTGTGGGAATAAAAAGAAATAATACATATGAAAGTACTTTATAAATATGAAGCATTCTTCACGTGAAAGAAATTGTAATGATCATTGTTTTGGGAGTTGACACAAGTGATAACACATGCTGATTCCAGAATTTTTCAGAATATACTTCACACAATCATCTAATTTTGACTCTTTCAATCTGAAAGTATTATTTTCTTCTTATGATTTGCTGAAGAGACATTTTCTTTTTATCTTCGATACTGCATCTCTTGGTAATAATCCCAAGAGATGTAGCACTCAAGGAGGGGAAGATTGGCTTGCTTCTTATCTAGTTCATTTAAAAGGCTTGCAACTCTCTTAGTTTGGATTTCCCTGAAAACAGAATCTGAGAGAACAACTTGCATGCAGGAAAGTTTATTGCAGAAAGAAAATGAGACAAGAAGGATAAGTTAATAAAATGTTGAGATAGTGAGCAGTTGAGGTCACTGCTCTGGGAATCAAGGCTTAGTTCTACCAGGACTTCTGTGAAACATGTGGAATTGTCCACTCAAAGAGCACTAGGCTGGAACTTTCATCTACTGGACTTACCCTCCATTGGATTAGTGGTGTAGAGTATCAAGTCCCTTATACTTCCAAGCTGTGATTGCACAGGGCCAAAGAAGCTTCTATTCATTGGAGAAGACCCTGAGGTAGAAAGAGGATGGACACAAAGTGAATCCTTAAGGTAGGATGATACTGGTATGAGGTGAGTCTGAGCTCACACAGAACTATTAGCAACAGTTGAACATTAGTGCATTAGTTTTTTTTATTGCTGCACAATAAATTATCACAGGTAGCAGCTTAAAAAAAGCACCCATTTTTTAGCTCAGTTTCTGAAGGCCAGAAGTTCAGGTGTGACATAATTAGATTCTCTGCTCAGGGTCTCACTAGACTAAAATGAAGGTGTTGGCCAGGACTGTGGTTCTCATCTGGATTCAGGGTTCCCTTCCAAGCTTATTGGTTATTAGCAGAATTCATCCTATAGTTGTAGGACTCAAATGTCACTTTCAGTTTTGCTCTCAGTTCCCACTGAGACTGCCCATGTTTCCTTGCCAGGTGCCCTCTCCCCACCTGCTCCTCCCAGGGCCCCAAGCAGTTCACAAAACGGATGTTTACTTTCTTTTTAGCCAGTAGGGATGAATCTTGATGCCTTCTTCTGCCAGTAGTGGAAAAAAACTCTGATTTTAAACGGTTCATGTAATTAGGTCAGATAGATTAGGCCTTTAATTGCATCTGAAAAATCTCTTCACAGCAGCACCTAGATTAGTGTTTGATTAAATAATTGTGAGATAGAGTGTGTATACCAGGGACCAGGAGCTTGAAAAAAATCTTAGAATTCTTTATTCTAGGAAACATCTTAGAATAAAGAAAAGAGGTTTAATTTGCTCACAGTTCCACAGGCTGTACAGGAAGCACTGAAGTGTCTTATTCTGGGGAGGCCTCAGGGAGTTTTTACTCATGGTCAAAAGCAAAGCAGGAGCAGGACTGAGAGAGAAACTTCTAAACAACTAGATCTTGTGAGAACTCTATCACAAGAACAGTATCAAAGGGATGGTGCTAACCCATTCATGAAAAACCACCACCATGATCCAATCACCTCCCAGGAGGCCCCATCTCCAACATCGCAGATTGTAATTCAACATGAAATTTGGGTGGGGACAAAGATCCAAACCATATCAGGCACCAAAAGCATCTGCTAAAGCAATTTTTTAAAGTAAGTTTGTTTTTTGCTTAGTAGTTTTGTAGGAGAGAAGCCAAAGTTTAGCAACATGGGTTTGAGTTAAGAAGTACCCTTTTAAGATTTGTCTAAAGAATTAATTGATTATACTTTTCTGGTATTTAAGGAACAAAATAGGATAGATCTCAACATCCATCATAACTTAGATTTTCAATTGTTTCCTATGATATATTCTACATAAGGTGCTTAAATATGCATGTCTGTTAAATAAGAACTATGCCATAAAATTGTGCTGAAGAACTGTGCAACTACTAAAAAAGGTAAAGTGGCAGATTCTAAAAGATTTACTTCCCATTTACCCTGTATTGTGAGCATTACTTGAATGAATTACAACAGACTCAATTAATTTTTTCATACATAATTGTTACGTTTTATCTAGCCTATTAAATCTAACATTTAAATTTAAAAACCCAGTTACCGTAAATTAAATACCTGCCAATTTTATGGATATAAGCACATGCTAATCTTCATGCTGGATGATGAGCCATGCAGATAACAGAAACTGAGCTATATTTAGAAGCACATAACTCAAGCTGGGTATTTAAATTTTAGCTCTGCTAGATCTTGTATGAAGGTTTTTTTCCATTTTGTGAAAAGTATGTTCAACAGTGCTTCTAATTGTATCATTTAACTACTGAGAAGTCTACCTGACATTACCTATTTTTATGCAGACAATAGCAGTGCTGCATTTGTGGTTACTGACACACAAAGCAGCACTCCGGTTTTTCTCTATATAACATCTCTAGTAATATCTGCTGTGGCTTCCTGAGAAGCTCCCTGAACTATTGATGAGCAAGAGAGAAGCAAAGGGAAATACAGATCCCAAGGGGTGCCTTCCTTAATCTCCTTGCACCTTGATCATTTTCATACTCCTTGGCTTGAAAGGAGTGTCCAAAATGTTAGAAAACTTATTGTATGCCAAACACTATCCCGAGAATTTTACTTATATGCTTTATCCTCATTTAATCTTGATAAACTTTATGAAATAGGCACTGATTATATCTTTATTTTACAGATAAGGTGACAGAAAAGATTGTGTGACTTGCAAATGCCTAATAAGGTCATATAGCTAATAAGAAGATAATAAAGATTCAAACCTAGGCAGCCTAACTTCATAACCAGTGTTCTGAACCTTATGATATATTATCATAAAGGCGGTGAATAAATTAATTTTCTACAATTGCTACTCAAGGTCTAGAGAAATTAGTAAAATTTTCCTTGGGTCTTTAATACCAAGATGACTGGAGGATACAGCTTCATAAAGTACTATAAAATGCTGCACATAAATGTGCTACCCAAGTACACTTTAATATAAAGCATTTGAAGATCCCAGGATTTCTTTTCCTCTTATACAACAGTCCATTCATTCAGCCATTGATAGAACTTTTATTATCAAATATTGATTTCCCAAATGTAACTATGACTATAGAACTATTTTCTACTTTAAAATTTGAAGATGTGATTATCAGAGAGCAACTTTCTCAAGACAAGAATTTATTTCACACTTTTTTTTAAGATGTTAGTCACTTTTGAAAAATAAGGAAAAACTATCTCATAGTCCATATACTAATACCTGATGAGTGCTTTGTGGTAAAGCTATGTTGGCACCACTCAGTTAACTCACATACTCCCGAAGTCACCTTCCTGACAGCTTCCTGAGCTATTTCTCATTGCCCTCACTCAGGTAGGATTTATGATCGGTTTTAAGGGTAATCATTTAGGAAGCAGAATGATAGAAAACTACTACCCTGTGCACTTACTACTATTTCTCAAAGAAATTATCCTCTTAAACATTGTTTCTTATTTCAAGGGAACGAAGTATCCTCAGGAATTAAAAAACCACCAAATGGTCATTCATAGTTCAAATGACATGGCTTACGTACTCTAAAAGCAGAATGTTAAACAGTCTTTAAATTCCCAATGTGCATTTTGTAGGACACAGCAAGATATATGAGACTAAGAACTGAACCACCGAAACACATCCTAGATAAATTTCACCAAATGAACTGCTTCCAAATGTACTCTTGTAAACAGGATAGATGAGGCTAACAACTGAACCACTGAAACGCATCATAGATAAATTTCACCAAACTGCTTCCAAATGCAGTCGTGTAAACTTCCAATCCACATCTTATAGAATGTCATATAATAATGAGGCACCAACAGTAAAGCTCATGCATCTCTTCTTCTTTTTAAAGGGTCCTTATATCCTGGGATTGGAACAGATATTCCACAGCTGGAGATAATCATCCATATTCCATCATACCATTTAGTTCAACGCTTGCTGAGTTCTCAGAACTTCTCAAAAAGTACGAAATCATTCATTTCCTGTGCAATGGATAAGTTTTACTTAGTATAGATAAATTTGGAGTTTTAGTATTAATATATAATCACCATGTAAGAATAAAACTACTGGGATTTTTTTCCAGTTTTCTGAGGAGTATATTTACATATTCAAAATAAGAATTACAGGATCAATGATAGAAATACATTATTTTTAAAGATACTTTCAAGTTAAGTAAGTTGTATGAGTGACCTATACTATCATCAGCAAACCTTATTGTGCACGTGATTTGTGCAACCCCTGTTCTGGGTTCCACAAAGAGAAATAATGAGTAGAAAATAATCTCGAAAAGAGAGTATAATCTACAGATAAATCATTAATACCATAGTTTCATGAAAGTTATATATAATTATCTCTTTAAATGAAGCACAAAACTTGTTTGACTTTTTATAATATTTTTCTTTAGACTAGCAATTATTTTAAAGTACAGGCTCCAAAATATTATGTTCAAGTATTATAGTGAAATGACAAATAAACATAAATCAAAGTTTAAATCATAGGGGAATGCCAAAAATACCATAACTTCTTGTATTGCATGAGAGAGAAAGTCTTTTCTGTAAAAAATAATTGATGGATTATTTTCTCATTTGGCTTATTATTTTTACATTAGGTATAATTCTGGTCATTTTATGATTTAATGCCATGTTAATAATTAATCATTACTTTATAATTTTTCCAGAGATACTTGAAAAATAAAGGAGCCATTCTTCTGGTTCAAGCTCCTGTAGAGAAGGCAGAATATTGCAAATATGTATACATCCACACACAGAGAGATGATATGATATGATATAAAGCAAATACAACAGACATATGTTCTTCACTAGGCAGATAATCCAAGAAGTGAGAGGTATAGTGTTTGTGACTTTTGCCTTAGATGACAGGTTTATTCTTAAAAATAGTATGACCCATGCATAAGTCTAATCACTTTTCCCTAAATGGAGGTAATACAGTAATACCTTCGTTGATTTGTTGTGAAATAATGCATATTAAGCAGTGAATATGTCTTAGTCGGTTTTGTGCTATTATAACAGTATACATGAGACTGGGTGATTTATTAAGAAAAGAAATGTAGTGCCTTATAGTTCTGGAGGCTGGGATGGTGACTTCCTCCTGCATCATAACATAAAAGGCATCACATGTTGAGAGAGAGAGCTGAACTTGTTTTTATAACAAATCCACTCTCTCAATAACAAACTTGCTTCTACAGTAACTACATTAATCCACTCATGAGGGCAGAGCTCTCATGACCTAAACACCTCTTAAAGGTCCCATTTCTCAACCCTGTTGCATTGAGAAAAAACTTTCCAATGCATGAACTTTGGAGGACACATTCAAACCATAGTGGAATGGTAGCAATTACATTTTCAAAACAATAATTGAAATAGTAGAGATATTATTCAGTCATTCATAATGACCAAAATATTAAATACTATTTCTCCATTATTTAAATAAAGATATTGAGACTCTGAGAATCTGGATAACTCAGTCAAAGAAACCCACCCAGACCCTGGTATAGGTAAGATATCAATCCCAATCTGTCTGATTTTTCATTTATACCAGACTGCCAACTATACTCTGCAATTCTGAAAATCCCCCAAGGGAGGAATATTTACTTTTATTTTTATGTTTCTTATTGTCATTTATAGTCCCTGTATTAGTTTGCTAGGACTGCTGTGTCAAGGTATCAAAATTTGCTGCCTCAGAATAACAGAAATTTATTGTCTCAGTTCTGGACGCTAGAAATCAGGTCAAGGTGGCAGCAAGGTTGGTTCCTTCTGAGGGCTGTAAGAGGAAATCTGTTCCAGGTCTCCCTCCTAGCTTCTGGTGGTTTCCTAGAAAGCGTGGGTATTCCTTGGCTTCTGCTATGACACCCAGATCTCTGTCTCCATCTTCACATGGTGTTCTTCCTGCATGTGTGTTCTTGTCCAAGTTACTTTTATTTTATAAGGACTCCAGTCATATAGGATTGGAAGCCTATCCTACTCCAGTATGACTTCAACTTAATGAATTACATTTGTAAAAACCTTATTTCTGAATAAGGTCACATTCTGAGCTATCAGGGATTAGAACTCCAAAACATGACTTTTTGGGCTATACAATTCAACCCATAACAATTTCTGAAGGAAAAACATCTTTTCAAATAGGCAGGCCACTGTTCATCAATGTAATTTGCCCACAAAGAAGTTGCTGTGTTGATACTGGGGTGAGGAATAGTCCCCAGAGTTCCAGGCTGTCCCAGACCAGTCACTTTGCTGAGAACCGCAAACACAACAGCTCTCATGGGTTGGAGTCAGGTACCGGGGCTCTTTTAGGTTGGCATTGCACGCTGGTGTCTCTACAGTTCCAGGGTCTTGGAGTCATACCTGCCCCATGGCTCCACTAGGCATTTCCCTAGTGTGTGCTTTCTGAAATGGCTCAGCCCTTCTGGCAGCTCTCTCCCTGGGTCATGTGCCCAAGGCCCCTGGTAGCTCCATATTTTGAAATCTAGGTGAAGGCAGCTGTAATGGGATGTATAAGTGTATAAGTGTTCCTGTTTCTCCACAACCTCACCAGCATCTGTTATTTTTTGACTTTTTAATAATAGTCATTCTGACTTGTGTGAGATAGTGCCTCACTGTGGTTTTGATTTGCATTTTTCTAATGATCAGTGATATTGAGCCAAGGCATAGAGGACAGAACTCTATCAAAGAGGGGCTTTGGGCACCCATGCTTTCCATGGGACCTTTGCACTCATTTCCAGGTGCTGCCTCAATGTTCTACTACTTGCACTCTGGTGCCACACTGCTCAGCTGCCCCAGGTATGCTGAAGTCTGCAGTGACCTCCCCTCTGGAGGGCACAGGTGGTAAATCTTGGCAGTGTCCACACAGTGCCATCTCCACCAGAAGGCACAGCCCATGAGCTGTTGAGGCACAGGATGCAAGGTTGGTTCAACATACGCAAATCAATAAATGTGATTCATCACATAAATAGAACTAAAAACAAAAACCACATGGTTATCTCAATAGATGCGGAAAAAGATTTCAATAAAATTGAACACCCCTCATTTAAAAATTCTCAATAAACTAAGTATTTAGGGAATATACCTCAAACTAATAAAAACCATCTATGACAAACCCACAGCCAATACTATAATGAATGGGCAAAAACTGGAAGTATCCTCTTTGAAAACTGACACAAGACGAGGATGCCCTTTCTCATCACTTCTGTTCAACATAGTATTGGAAGTCTTAGCCAGAACAATCAGGCAAGAGAAAGAAATAAAGAGCATCCAAATAGGAAGACAGGGAGTCAAACTATCTCTGTTTGCAGATGACATGATTCTATATCTAGAAAACACCATAGTCTTGGCCCAAAAGCTCCTCAGCTGATAAACAACTTCAGCAAAGTTTCAGGATACAAAATCAATGTACAAAAATCACTAGCATTCCTATACACCAGTAACAGCCAAACCAAGGACCAAATCAGAAAGGCAATCCCACTCACAACTGCCACAAAAAGAATAAAATACCTAGGAATACAGCTAACCAGGGAGGTGAAAGATCTCTACAATAAGAATTACAAAACACTCCTCAAAGAAACCAGAGAAGACACAAACAAATGAAAAACATCCTATGCTCATGGATAGAAATAATCAGTATCATTAAAATGACTAAAGAAATTTACAGATTCAATGTTATTCCTATCAAACTATCAATGACATTCTTCACAGAACTAGAAAAAAAAAGTATTTTAAAATTTATATGGAACAAAAAAGGACCCAAATAGCCAAGGCAATCCTAAGCAAAAAGAAGAAAGCTAGGGGCATCACAGTACCCAACTTCAGACTATATACTATGAAGCTACAGTAACCAAAACAGCATGGTACTGATTCAAAAGCAGGCACACAGACCAATGTAACAGAACAGAGAGTTCAGAAATACAGCCACATGTCTACAACCATCTGATCTTAGACAAAGCTAACAAAAACAAGCAATGGGGAAAGGACTCTCTATACAATAAACGGTGCTGGGATATAGCCATATGCAGAAGATTGAAGCTGGACCCCTTCCTTCCACCTTATACAAAAATCAACTAAAGCTGGATTAAAGACTTAAATGTAAAATCCAAAACTATAAAAACCCTGGAAGCCGACCTAGGCAATACCATCCTGGACATAGGCATGGGCAAAGAATTCATGGTAAAGACACCAAAACCAATTATCACAAAAGCAAAAATTGACAAATGAGATTTAATTAAACTTAAGAGCTTCTGCACAGAAAAAGAAACTATCAACAGAAGAAACAGACAACCTGCAGAATGGGAGAAAATATTTGCAAACTATGCCCCTGACAAAAGTCCAATATCCAGCATCTCTAAAAAACTTAAACAAATTTACAAGAGAAAAGCAACTCCATTAAAAAGGTAGGCCAAAGATATGAACAGGCACTTCTCAAAAGAAGGCATACAGGCAGCCAACAAGCATATGAAAAAAACCTTGAGATCACTTTTGCTTTTGTTATCTGTGCTTTTGAAGTCTTCTCCATGAAATCTTTCAATGACCTGAAGCATTTCCCCCATGTTTTCTTCAGTAGTTTTATAATTTCAGGTCTTACATTTAAGTCTTTAATTCATTTTGAGTTATTTTTATATATGGTGAGAGATAAAAATCTAGTTGTATTTTTTTGCATAAGGACATCCAGTTTTCCCAACACCATATATTGATGAGACTGTCCCTTTCCCAGTGAATGTTGTCAGTGCCTTTCTCAAAAAATTCAGTTGGCTGTCAGTATAGCCAACTAATTTTAGATTTATTTCTGCATTCTCTATTCTGTTTCATTGGTCTACGTGTCTGTTTTTATGCCAATACCATGCTGTTTTGGTTATTATAGCTTTGTAAGATATTTTGAAGTTTGGTGGTGTGATGCTTCCAGCCCTTTTTGTTCAAGATTTCTTTGTCTATTTGGGGTCTTTCATGATTCCATACACATTTTAGAATTTTTTTTCCTATTTATGTTAAGAATATTATTGATATTTTGATAGGGATTGCATCGAATCAGTCTCTGTGAGTAATATGGTCATTCTAACAATATTACTTATTCTAATTCATAAACAAAGGATGTCTTTCCATTTGTGTCCTCTTCAATATTTTTCATCACATTTCATAGTTTTCTTTGTAGAGATCTCTTATCTCCTTGATTAAATTTATTCCTAGGTATTTTGTTGTTGTTGTGGTTAGCTATTGTAAATAGAACTACTTTCTTGATTTCTTTTTCTGCTAGTTTGTTGCTTCACACCTTTGATTTTTTATCACTGAAGATTGTTCACTGACATTTCTACCCCAAGGATTACTTGTCATTACCAAGGTGAGATATTCCTGCCTCAGGATGTTTATGTGTTTATCTTGGTCTTTAGAACAGCATCACTGACTGACTTGGGCCATTCAGTTAACCTATGCCTCACCCAGTCTATCCTTGAAGATGGTGGGATGTTTTTCCTACAAATGGCCAAAGCTATCTTTTGAGTCACCACCAAACTTACTCAATTTATTTTTAGTTTCTGAAATTCATGACATAATAGGAACCAAGAGCATATATTACATCTGTGTTAAACTTCTCTTGATCTTAAGTGGAGAATATGTCTAGTCCTAAAATTTCATATTTTTATGTTTATGAATATACCCTCTTATTCAGCAATAAAAAAATTAAAAATCCAATATCACAGCATTTATGAAAGTACCAAAAAGTATATTAGATATATAAAAAATATGCAGAGGTCCATAAGTTCCTTAATAATTAGTTGTAATTCTCATGAAGGGATAAAAGAAAGTTTAAGTGTTCATCTTTAGGGTCTGGCAGGATCGAATTCAAGTTCTATTTCTGCCACCCCCTATTAATTAACCTCAAAAACCTCATGTGTAAAATGGAAAATTAAAAAGCACCTACAGTTGTATTTGTGTAAAACAGTGCTTCTGAAACTTGCCAGTAATCAAAATTACCTGAAAAATATTAAAAGCACAGATTTCAAGACCTGTCCTCCAGAGATCCAGGTACAGGGCTCAAAAATGAATGTTTTTAAAAGTTTCCCAAATAATCAGAATCATCACACAAGTTTAGGAACTATCACTATACTGCACAGTTCATAACCCGTTCAGTAAATGTTAGTATTATTTACATTGTTTTACATTTGTCAAAATTTATTTCCTGGATATCCTTGGGAAGGAGGCTGGCTGCATGTTTACCAAACCAATTTCCCTTTCCTACTCACACTGCTAAACCACAATTTCCAGGACTTGCTCTAGGTGATCCTATGAGATTAACCATGTCATCGGAAATAGTGTCTCTTCTTTCTCTTCATCTCCCTCCCTCCAGTTTGATGGTGGTATATAATCTAATGTGAACTTGAAAACTAAGTTAAAAATGTCAAAACAGGCTGGCCACAGTGGGTCATGCCTGTAATCCCAGCACTTTAGGAGGCCGAGGCAGGTAGATTACTTGAGGTCACGAGTTCAAGGCCAGCCTGACCAGCATGGTGAAACCCTGTATCTACTAAAACTACTAAAAAATTAGCCCGGCATGGTGGTGCGTACCTGTAGTCCGAGCTACTTGGGAGGTTGAGGCAGGAGAATCACTCGAACCTGGGAGGCAGAAGCTGCAGTGAGCAGAGATCAAGCCACTGTACTCCAACCTAAGCAACAGAGAGAGACGCCATCAGAAAAAAAAAAAAAAAAGAAAAAGAAAAAGTCAAAACAGCAGTCTGTAAATTACATAAGATCCTAAATGATTTTATTGTACCAAACCTCTCACTAATCCATATGGGACTGCAACATGAAAGAGGAATAATATGTTATTGTGTTAAGCCACTGACTTTTGAAGTTGTTTCAGCAATCAGCATTGCATATCTTAACACATCCACATTACATCATCTAGGATTTCTGAAACTGCTTTTATTTCCTGCATTCAAACTTCCCATCTGCAGTTCAGCTTGCATACCCACTGCCTGACACTAATCTTAAAACTGCATTTCCATCACCTCACCTGCCTATACAGATATATATTAGTGGTTTCTTTTATTTTTCTCACCAGGTCAAAATTCCTCACCTTGGTTTTTAAAACCCTAAGTAGCTCATGCCAACTATCCAAACTTTATTTCCAAAGTGTGAAAGATATAGCTTAAGAATAAAGAAATAGGGAGCTATAAAGAAGATGATTCTTTCTTCCTGGAATTCTTATTTCATATGGAGTCAGAACCACATAACATAGCATATAATTTTTCTGGGTTTTAAAAATATATATAAAATAGCTCTATCTCCTCCCCTGGATGGTAAGATGCTATTGAGTGTGGTGTCTTATACTTTTTTTTACCCAGTCCTATCTCGGGCACTATACTAAATATACAGCAAGAGTTCAACAAAACCTTGGTGTTTGATTATGGAGCCTGATTTTACACCTCCTTTCTCACGTGGAAAGTGTTTATTTCTTTTTTTTTTTTTTAATTTATTATTATTATACTTTAAGTTGTAGGGTACATGTGCATAACGTGCAGGTTTGTTACATATGTATACTTGTGCCATGTTGGTGTGCTGCACCCATCAACTCGTCATTTACATCAGGNTCTCCTAACTTCTCAGAAAGTGAATAGAAAGATCATTGAATGTAACAATATGAGAAAGGTTTAGGCCATCTGGAGTTTTTCTTACCCTTTGTACAGAGAAAAAAATATGGATAATTGGCTTGACAAGAAGAAACCAAAAGTGTGATATTAAATGCCAAATAAAAAATTTACTTCATAAATGTCATGCTTGAATCCAAAATTTAAAAAACTGGCACGTAGACATAATCTGCATTTGATTTTGCATTACCTGAGTGAGAGCACTCTATATTCAGAAAATAATGTTTCTGGTTTTTGATGTTCGCATGCCTCATTCAGAACAGAGTTTTTTTTTTTTTTTTTTTTTTTAATTTATTTATTATTATTATACTGTAAGTTGTAGGGTACATGTGCATAACGTGCAGGTTTGTTACATATGTATACTTGTGCCTTGTTGGTGTGCTGCACCCATCAACTCGTCATTTACATCAGGTATAACTCCCAATGCAATCCCTCCCCCCGCCCCCCTCCCCATGATAGGCCCCGGTGTGTGATGTTCCCCTTCCCGAGTCCAAGTGATCTCATTGTTCAGTTCCCACCTATGAGTGAGAACATGCGGTGTTTGGTTTTCTGTTCTTGTGATAGTTTGCTAAGAATGATGGATTCCAGCTGCATCCATGTCCCTACAAAGGACACAAACTCATCCTTTTTTATGGCTGCATAGTATTCCATGGTGTATATATGCCACATTTTCTTAATCCAATCTGTCACTGATGGACATTTGGGTTGATTCCAAGTCTTTGCTATTGTGAATAGTGCTGCAATAAACATACGTGTGCATGTGTCTTTATAGCAGCATAATTTATAATCCTTTGGGTATATACCCAATAATGGGATGGCTGGGTCATATGGTACATCTAGTTCTAGATCCTTGAGGAATCGCCATACTGTTTTCCATAATGGTTGAACTAGTTTACAATCCCACCAACAGTGTGAAAGTGTTCCTATTTCTCCACATCCTCTCCAGCACCTGTTGTTTATTTCTTAAATGTGGTCCCTTACACAAACTACTAAGATAATGGCAGGTGAGAGCAACTAGCCAAAGTGTTCTATTTCATAATAAGCAAAGGAGTGACTAACAGCTGCATGATGTTTCCTGGATTGCATAAACATGTTGAGAGCCACTATGCATGAGACACATTTCAGCTCCACGTGTTCTGATAAACATGTTGAGAGTCACTATGCAAAAGACACATTTCAGCTCCATGTGTTTCAATAAGTAGTTTTTGTTCCCAGTTACTTGGAAGTTTACATAGAAATATAGAAACTACCTAAATCATTAAATTTTTAATTGGATAATATTAGAGGAGAAAAGAACCATAAAAATTTTGCAGTCCATCCCCTTCATTTTATAGGTGGGGAAAATGCCATGTTGGGAACAAGACTTGACCAAGAACCAAGTGTCTGAAGTTCTGGATTCAATTCCACGTGTATGATTTGAGCAAGTCAGTCAGTTTTTCTGGGTCTCAATTCTTCACGTACAAATTAAGGGAACAGAATGATGTTTAAGGTCCCTTCCAGCTCTAGAATTCTAATTCCATATGCTTATTAAGTACTTTTTATTCAAAATTTTTTAAAAAAACATTAACTTATAAACCCACATGAATAACTATGATTGCTTATTTAAAAACTTTGAAAAATTCTTGGGATATACTGAGTTAATACAAGTACTATAATATTCTACTTAGCAAAAATATGGCAACGCTAAATTAATGAACCTTTAGTTTAGATCAATATCAATGAATTACAACAAAACTAAAATTACAGGCTTTTTAAAAAATCTGTTTTTAATAGATTTTGCCTGCATTGCTTTTTAAAAATCTATTTTTGAGCATACAATGAGTGAATTTTCCCCAGTACCTAGGTTATGACATGGACATAAATTAGGCATATAAAGAAAATGAACTTTTATAAGTCACCACATTACTACTAATTCATAATAATACATTACTAAGTGGTACCCATAAGGTTTGAGAAAAAAAGTACAGTTTTCATAGTGACTTATTCAAATAATGTTGTCTACAAATTAGATTTGTTCTTATTCACTCCAAACTGTATATAATTCAGATGTCAGCATGAAATCTCTGCCCTTTAAGCTCTAAGTAAAATTGTCACCAAAGTCCCACCTCTATTCTGCAGCCTGTGCAAGCTGAAAGCCTTCCTCAGGTTGCCAGTGTACTAATGGAGGGCTCCTCTGCATTCTTAGAGGTGGAGTCTCTGTTTTGCTTCTTAGTAAAACAAATGTAATTTCAACAGCCACTTCTTGCATTTCCACAGAAGCAACATATGCATTATTAAGAATAGAACACCTTACTGAAGGTCAGGATCCTGAGAATGAGTCGCCTAACAATTTTAAGATCCTTTCTAGACATTCCTTTCCCGCAAGGGCCCTTCCACTCTCTGTTCTTACACATATCTCTCCTGACATCTCCCCTATGTAGCACACTTCCTTTGTCTTTCTTAATATTCCAATACAACAAAAGCAAAAAACAAACAAACAAACAAACAAACAACAAAAAAAAAACCTTTCTTTGCCTCATGGAGAGCAACTCAACCTTCTTTTCTAAAACTTTCTTCAATGCTCAGAGTGTTGGGGTCTCACCTGTATTTCTAAAGCCTGTTAAGGTATTTTTCCTAAATAATCTCCTTGTAAGTCTCGATTCTTTTTGTTGAAAGTTACTGGAACCAAAAAAACTAGCTTAAGCTATGAAGGGGAAATTTTGGCCCCTGTAATTGGGAAGTGTGGAGTGGACCCTAGAACAGGCATGTGACTTCAAGACACTCTCACTGACTCCTCTGCTTCACTCTGGGTGTGGACTCTGTCCTCTCAGCTCTGTTCATGTTGTGAGGGATATGGTGACTGGCAGCTCAGGGTCATATCATTAGGGCTCACAATTCAAGTGAAAAAAGAGATTCACATAATATCCATTATTGCCATTTTTCAGAAGCAGGATGGATCCTTACCCAAAGTTTGAATCAGATGTCAAAACTGATGACACCACACACACACCACGAAGGTACTAAAATGGGTTACTACTTACATAATTAAGTTTTCTAGGAAAGCAGGACAGACGTTCCAAGCTGGGTTTAGAAAAGAAAAGGCAACTGACCTAAGGCTTGTATTGTGGTTAGGAGGTGGGGGTCTGGGTGAGGATTCCCAGGCGTGGGTAGGGGAGGGGCTTATGTAGCTTGAATCATCCACCATCACCAAAGGAGAGAACACTGGCTTTTTAATTATCAGCTTTCCCAGAAGCAGAAGGGAAGACAGAGGAGTGAGGCTTAGAAGTGGTTACAGTCAAACCTAAAACATGGAGTCAGACTCTTTATCACAATACCTCAAGTTGAGTCACACATCCCACTGTGGGAATCACAGTTGCATCCAGGAAGACACAGCCCTATGACAGATCATAGCTTACATGATCACATCCGTGACTACTGGGCCAAGATGCTGAAACCGGCAGTCCCACCAGATCGAATGTAATGGGTTGTGGGAAAGGAGTGGGTCTCAAAGAAAAGACATATGCTCTTGTTAGAAGAAATTGACATAGTATGCTGAGAAGAAAAAAACAACAACAAAATAAACATTAATACAATATTTCAATGAAAAGATTACAAAGCCACCTGATAAGATTTTTTAAAGTGTCCACTTATTTGTTTGTAATTGGTAACACAAGTAATCTGCAGAATTGCACAATACAAAAAGCACAGGAGTCTGCATTCAAAATATACTAGATAAGAATGTAGGCTGTTTCACCAGCTGTGGGGACTTTGGCAAAAGTAAAAGTAAAAGAAGAAGATAAAAGGGGAAAATGAAGACTTTCAGAGAGTACCTACTAAGTGCCAATCATCACGCTAAGTGCTTCAGACGGGTTATCCATTTAATCTCCCATTAGAACCGTATAATTTTGAGGCTGTTATAACCTCCACTTTATTCATATAATGATAGAAAATCAGCAAGAGAACTCTAAGTTTGTTAGACTTTAAAGGCTAAATCTTATAGACTGTTTCAATGAGTATTCATCTTACTCTTAGTGATCACTGGCATGCCACTGGTTTGTTTTGCTTAGCAACCTTATATTTTGTTCCAAAATTCATCATCCATGATTCAGAAACTAGGATGTTTCTTTATTCAGCATCATCTATTCTCAGGCTATAAAATGCTGTTGTCTGTCATGGTAACTTTATATCTTAATTTGGGGAAATCAATAAGAGCAATAGGGCAGTATTCCTATCAGTAACAGAAATCAGGAATGAAAATGTACTTGTGTGAAACAAATAACAGAAGGGCCTCTGAAAGACAAACACACAAACCATAAAATACCGGGGAAGTTCTGAAATCTGCCACCATAAGTTATTGCTATCACAAGGTGTAAAATCAGTAATGACAACAGCAATGATTCAAGTTAATTGAATTCTGAAATCCCTTATTCTTATCTTCACACCCAAATTGGTGCCCAGGCCTCTGTTTCTCTGACTAAAATAATCTACATAAAGCCTTTCACTCTTTCCTTCCATATTTTGCATACTGTATAAGAAATAAAATTAAATTTCTCTTTCTGTAAGCAATTCACAAAATGGTTATGTACTACATCCTTTTCTCATTTGTTTCTGCAAAAGTATCCGCAGTTTGAAATGGTCTTTTTTCATGTTATGTGCCACACATTGCTCTAAGCTCTGGAATACAAGAGAGACAGTTCATTACTTTGCAGAGTTCATATTATAAAAGATAAATGCAGACAATAAAAATAAACAAATGAAAGATTGTTTCATATGGTGATAATTGCTTTGAATTATGTGACGACGACTGAAAAGAGGCTAGCAATTTTAGATTGGGCATAAGGAAATATCTTTCTATGAATGACTATCAATTAGACGGTCAGTATTCTGCTCTGGTAACAAGGGATCCCAAAATCTCAGCAAGGCTGTCTGCTCCATGTCAGACACCCTCCAGGGTAACTGACGTTTATACAGTGACTGAGCAGCACAGGACAGTGGGATCTCTACCTTCCTGCAGCTGTACCATCTGAATCCCACATCCTTACTTGATATGGCAGTTGAAGAAAGATTGTAAAACAGCACAGTCAATGACTTTTCACTGTCACTCACCATCACAGCCCATTGGCCAGAACCAGTCACACAGCCCTGCCTCATGCCAACCATTCACTGATGTTCTTCCCTCAAGATGTATACCCTTTAACTAGGTATACAAGGACTCTCTTGACCTGTGCAGTACCCTGCTCATGTCCCCACTTCTTTCCCTATTAAAGAAAGGGTGGGGTGGGGGTGTATTCAGATCTTCACATAGTTCTCCTATTCCTTGAAAAGCTCTTCTTGCCACCATTCACTGCCCTCACTTTCTCTGGAAATAATTTTTACTTGTGTTTTGTAACTTGAGATACTAGAGATACCAGTCATCTCCTCTAGGGAATCTTCTGTGACTCTCCCATGCTGGATGAGTGTCCTCTTCTGTGCTCCCACAGTACCCTGTGCTTACCTTTGTTACTCTAGTACTTATTTCTCTGCCAGGATCTCCACTAAACAGCAAAGTTATGGAGAGCATAACTGTGACCTCCTAAGTATAGAATCCCAACATTTGTTCTTAAAACAGAAGATGCAGTTAAATATTTGTTCAAAAAAAGTGGGAAGAAAAATACAAATTGTATGCTGGATTTATTAAGTGTAATTTACAGAGAACATGATATCATTCACAAAATAATGGAGAGAATAATGGGAACAAGTACATTTGATGTAAGAAGAAAGAGAACTGGAATTCTCTACCTTGTCAAGTACTCAGCTGAAAGTATTATGGATATTCAATTAAAGTTTGTACATAATAAATTTCAGATACTATTAGAATAACTATGTAAACATGTCCAAAAGATAGGTTAGACTTATATCCAGTTGTCATGGATGACAACACAGATTTGACATTCATCTACCAGCTGATAAATGGTGCCATAGACTCCCTGTGTGAAAATACGTTATGGAAATATAATAATAGGGCAAGGTTGAGTCAACAGCCAGGAGCAGGCAGCATCCTGAAGCAAGATATTGTTTGCAGTCCTAAAGAGTATACTCTATGTAAACAGGAGGAAATGGAAAATGTGTGATTTAAATTAATTCCATTACACTTTTTATTTGTGTTCAGCTTAATTTTGCTGTTCCAACTATGCCCCACATCATGTTTACATCCTCCACAATTCCATGATGCATAAAAGCTAATACTATTTCCGAAAAGTAGGAGTCAAAGAGGTATTTATAACAAAGAGGAAAAGAACAATGTGGATTGAAAGGGACAAGGGAGGCATGAAATAGAAGAGAGAAATAGTGGGTAGGAGAGGAGATTTAGCATAAAATCTTAAGGGGCAAATATATTTTGAAGGAGAAGAAAAATAGCTGAAGGGCTAGAGAAGGAACAGTTATACAGATGTGAATATAATCATGGTTTATTTCTAGTGATTAATTCCAAATTCATTAAATGAAGGAAAGAGCCAGAGGGAAAGAAAGAAAAGAGGGAAAGCCAATAGGAATTAATGTAAATTAGTTATTACTTAATGATGAAACAATTTTCAATTTACAATTAGCTACTGGGAATTCTCTGAAAAGAAAATTGTTTTATTTACCAGTTGAAATGCTGCTTCCATCTGATTTTACTTCTCATATCATTCTTCTTTGATGCAAGGGCTAGTTAACTGTCAACACCAATCTGGCAAATGCAACATATTTGCTAAGTCTACCTGACTGCAAAAAAGATCATGTGGCTGAAATAGGCCGTTCAATATACAATACTTCAGCTCATGAGGACAGTCCCTTGAAATCAGTGCTTAAAACCTTCCTATTTTGTGCAATTTCTGGAGCTATATAGATTTTAGTAAACTGGAGGCAGAAAATCTTTTGTCCATGTCAGCTTAACTCTAGTCCTGCAAATATTGCTGGAATGGAGTTGGCAGAAAATCTTTTGTCCATGTCAGCTTAACTCTAGTCCTGCAAATATTGCTGGAATGGAGTTGTCCTTGAGGCCTCTTTGATTTTGATTTCACTCATCCAGAATTTGCAATATATAGACTCATTCTGGGATGAAGTTTGTTTTTCCTAAAACAGAAAATTTCTCTGAGTTTCCATTTCTAGAAAATATCTAACCAAATGATTTTTGAAATATATTCTGCAGGATTAATATTTATCTTTTAAATGTTAAACTCAGGAATAAGCAAAGTCAAGCAGCTTTGTTTAATATGGAATTCCTAAGTTTTAAATTTGTTATTGTCTATTGTGATTTTCCCCAAAGCAGTTTTACTATGAAGTTTTTCCAAAGGTTATCTCAACTTAGAACATCTTTGTCATAGAATATGTTTTAGAAAATATTAGTCTAGCTTAAAGCATGTCAGTGCAGATTACATTTATTTTTGGAACATCTATTACGTGACTGGCATTGTGCTAGCACAATCTGGAGAAGCAGACTGAATTCCTGTCTGTATAAGACAGACATTAAATCATAATTAATTGCATAATTCTAAGTGTGTAAATTACTGTAAGAGAAAAATTCGGGGGAATCTAACCTAGTCTGGGAGGTGAAGGAAGGCTTCACTATGAAATTATGTTTAGTCTAAGATCTGCAAGATGAGTGTGAGTTTGTTAAATGAAGAGAAACAACAAGAGCATTCCAGGTATAGGAAATAGCAAATACAATGGATCTGAGCCAGGAGAAAGTCTGGCCAATCTGAACAATAGCTAACAATCTAGTACAGCTGAAGGACAGAAGTGTAGCCCTCATGGAGCATCCTTTCTGGTTGTAGAGGCAAGTTCTATATGTCACCCTTCTAATTCCAACCCATAGGTAATCTCTTTTTCCAACCAGTAATGAACTAGCTGTTCAAGACTATACATTCACCAAAAATAATCTGAAAGGCAAGAATAAACATAAAAGTCATCTCTTTGAAGTCACCAGAGAGCTACCAAAGCAATGACAACCTAAGGAAACATGATTTCAGAGAAAAAGTGAAGCCCAGAGAGGTGAGGCAAATGTTGGGAACCTCTCTTACCCTGTAGGCATTAGCTAGTTTGAAAGCTTTAGATGAGAAAAAAAGAAGCTAAGCAGAGCATTCAGCAGTTTTACAGGGGTAAAAACACAAAAACTACATTCAGGGCCTGCCAAGGAGAAGAGACACAGGTTAAAATACTGAAGGCCTTCAGTTGGCAAAACTAAAGGATCAAAGTGAGACCTTGACTTAGGAAAATTAAAAAAAACAGAAACAAAAACAAAAACAACAACAACAACATCTGACTAAAGAGTGTTCACAAAGCCAAAACTCCAGCTTTAAATCAACTTGATCTTTGTTTAAAGTGCCCTATCCTACCCTAACTTCCTGCAAGAAGCAAAAGTAAATTCTTTCAGGAGAAAGAGGTCATCATTTCAAACCTCACGTTACCTCTACAAATTGTAATTCACAATGGAAGTCTATGTAAGTCAAAAGAAAGCACCCATATTAAAGAAGAAAAATAAAAAATAATGGAAAATACAGGATACTGCTTAAGAAATATTTGGGGCTTGGTAAAGTGTCTAACATATCTTGAAATCTCAGCAAGAGGAGTGAAGAATGGAGCAAAGCAATATTTAAAGAGCTAACAGTCAAAAGTTTTCTAAACGAATGAAAAATATTAAGGCGCAGATACAAGATGCACTGTAATTCCCAAACAGGAAAAATACAAAGAAAGCCAGATCCAGACATACCATGACAAAACTGTAAAAAATAAAGGATAGACAATCTTTAAAACAGCATGAGAGAATAGGAAGTATTCCTTCTTCTTTTTGTTTTTTTAATGCTTCAAGTTCTGGGATACATGTGCAGAATGTGCAAGTTTGTTATATAGGTATACACGTCCCATGGTGGTTTGCTGCACCCATCAACCCGCCATCTACATTAGGTATTTCTCCTAATGTTATCCCTCCTCTATCCCCCAACTCCCGACAGGCCCTGGTGTGTAATATTCCCTCCCTATGTCCATGTGTTCTCATTGTTCAACTCCCACTTGTGAGTGAGAAATGTGGTGTTTGGTTTTCTGTTCCTGTGTTAGTTTTCTGAGAATGATGGTTTCCAGCTTCATCCATGTACCTGCAAAGGACATGAACTAACCCTGGCTGCATAGTATTCCATGGTATATATGCGTCACATTTTCTTTAACCAGTCTATCATTGATGGGCATTTGGGTTGGTTCCAAGTCTTTACTATTGTGAACTGTGCTGCAAGAAACATACATGTGCATGTGTCTTTCTAGTAGAATGATTTATAATTCTTTAGGAATATACCCAGTAATGAGATTGCTGGGTCAAATGGTATTTCTGGGTCCTTGAGGAATCATCATACTGTCTTCTACAATGGTTGAACTAGTTTACACTCCCACCAACAGTGTAAAAGTGTTCCTATTTCTCCACATCCTCTCCAGCATCTGTTGTTTCCTGACTTTTCAATGATCACAATTCTAACTGGCATGAGATGGTATCTCATTGTGATTTTGATTTGCATTTCCTTAATGATCGGTGATGATGAACTTTTTCTCATGTTTGTTGGCCACATAAATGTCTTCTTTTGAGAAGTGTCTGTTCATAACCTTCACCCCCTTTTTTGATGGGATTGTTTTGTTCTTGTAAATTTGTTTAAGTTCCTTGTAGATTCTGGACTTCACAGAATTTAAAAAAAAAAAAACTACTTTAAATTTCATATGGAACCAAAAAAGAGCCCATATAGCCAAGACAATCCTAAGCAAAAAGAACAATGCTGGAGGCATCATACTACCTGACTTCAAACTATACTACAAGGCTAAAGTAACCAAAACATCATGGTACTGGTACCAAAACAGATACATAGACCAATGGAACAGAACAGAGGTCTCAGAAATAATGCCACACATCTACAACCATCTAATCTTTGACAAACCTGACAAAACACAAATAGGGAAAGGATTCCCTATTTAATAATTGGTGCTGGGAAAACTGTCTAGCCATATGCAGAAAACTCAAACTGCCCCTTCCTTACACCTTTTATAAAAGTTAACTCAAGATGGATTAAAGACTTAAACATAAGACCTAAAACCATAAAGACTCTAGAAGAAAACCTAGGCAATATTGTTCAGGACATAGGCATAGGCAAAGACTTCAGGACTAAAACACCAAAAGCAATGGCAGCAAAAGTCAAAATTGACAAATGGATCTAATTAAACTAAAGAGCTTCTGCACAGAAAAATAAACTATAATCAGAGTGAACAGACAACCTACAGAATGGGAGACAATTTTTGCAAACTATCCATCTGACAACAGAAGCATTACTTCTAAAGAATCAAAATTAAAATTGAATGAAAGCTGACTTCTCAACAAAAAAAAAAGCAGAAGCCAAAAAAATCTTCAAAATATTGAAAGAAAATAACTACCAAGCTAGAATTTCTATATCCAGTCAAAAATTTACTCAAAAATGAAGGTGAAATAAAAACATATTCAAATAAATAAAAACAGAGAATTATACTCCAGCAGACCTATACTAAAGAGATACTAACATGAGGTTTTCAGGCAGAAGAATCATAATCATAGATGAAAGCATGGCAATAAAAAAAAGAAGACTGATGGAAAAAGTAAATATGTAAACAAATCTAAATAAAAGTTGACTGTATTTTTAAAAATGAGGTCTTGACGTTGTGTGTGTGTATGTGCATATGTATGTTATATAAACACAGAATAGAAATAGCACAAAAGCCTAGTAGAGACTACATTACATGTTCTAAGATGCTTGCATTTCCCAAGAAGTAATAAAACAACAAATGTATATTGTACTTTATAATCCAAGGTTGCAGGCTATAAAATATATAGCAACTACTAAAGAAAAATAAAAAGATGTAAAACTAACAACTAACGAGGAGATATTGAATTAAAATTCTTAATTGAACTTCTGCTTGTACCATGATGGATTAGGTACTGAACTTTCCCTGTCACCATAAAACAACCAGAAACCTGGACAAATTATATGAAACAGATGTTTCCAGAGATTAAAATAAAGGCAACAGAGGACCGTGAGTCCAGGGGAAAGAAAAATAAATGATGTAGGACTGACTATTGCCGCAGCTTTCCATGTAGAGTCATTTTCAAGGCTACAACACAATAATTATTTAACCAAACAGAGCATGGATGTCTCACTGAATTGAGAATCTAGAAATCAGAGTTTGAGGAGAGTGTGGTGGTTGGAATTTGTGGTACAAACTCCCATAGGGAAAGGAAGACATGCAGAAAAAGAGATCCAGTAATCTGCACAGGAATTCTTTGAGTCCACTACTAAATAACAAGCTGTGCATGGGTAGGGTAATGCAGAAAGCTATCAAGATCCAACTAAACAAGTTTCAAGGTTCAGGCAGGGCTGGGAGACATTCTAGTTCCAAAAGTCAGTGTGGAGAGGTGTTTTTAAACATCCAGAGGATTAGATAAAGTTCCAGAAGAGTGATACCTTAGTAGTAGAGCTAAACCAGCTATAGCATAAAGGCTACCTTCAATCTGCTCTTCAGAAAAAGATAAAGAGGAAAAAAACAAAAAAACAAAAAAACACCTTGAAAGGAGTAAGCTGATCCTCAAAAGCAAACACAAGAGAAAGGCATAAATCTTACTCAGAGAGTCTTACCCCTATCAAGGCTCTCTGCTGAACATGTAGTATGGGTCTGTGTTCAGGACAATGACTTCTATTGCTTTCTTTTCTTGTAGGACAAGGTGAGAGCAATATTATTGATAAAGACTAAACAGACTACATATAGCACCACGATCCAACAGAAACTTAACACAAGCCACAAGCATGACTTTAAATTTTCTAGTAGTCACACTTTAAAAGCAGATACAATTAATTTTAATAATCTATTTTATTTAACCCAATACATTCAAATGTAATCATTTTAGCATATAGCCAATTTTAAATAATTATTGAGATACTTTATATTTTTCATGCAAAGTCTTTGAAATACAGCGTGTATTTTACACTTTCAGCAATCTCAATTTAGACTAGCTTTTCAGTTCAAGTGCTCTACAGTCATATGTGGCTAGTGGCTACCATATTGAACAGCACAGGGCTGAAGCACAGGAGTCCAGATTGGAGGTTCCAGCTATGTATGGAGTTGTCTAAGAAAGCAAGAAGCTGGGGACCTTCAGCTCATAGGAGGCTGAGGATAGAAGTCAGCAATCTCTTGGGAAACTAATCATAGAAAGCTGAGTTTGGGTATCATTGCTTATAATCTGCCAGGGTTATTTTGAGGCAATCCTGCTTGTCACATCAAAGAAAGATATTGGTAATATCCAAAGCATTTAATTAATGTGTCTGTCACCTTTTGTAGCTCTTCTAAGAGCTTAATTAGACCATAAGATAAACAGGAGCAACCCACTTCAAGACTGTTCAATCTTTCATTTATTGGCCTCCAGATGGGAGGCCATAATATGCAAAATGGGAATAACATGCAAACTGATAAAGATCCATTCTGTAATGGATAAACCATATTTAATAAAAGCATGTCATTTATTGTAAAATAATCCACCTACCTTACTCCTAGTAGTAAAATAGTAATCTATCTAAGAACTATAAATAGAGAAAGGGAGTAGCTCTTTCTCATTGAGAAAATCCAGTAGGCCAAAGGGCATATACATCTAGACCTTATACACATTAGATACCATGTCATTTGTTTATGATTCCAGATTTTTCATGCTGCTCAGTGATATAAAATACTTACTTTTCCCAGATAGTCTACATAGTGTAATTCACACTGTGATTCATAATGTAATTCCCAGTGTAGTCACATTGTAATTCATAGGTCTTAGTCACAGAAGGAAGACGTATCTCCTTTGGTCCCTTAAACAGTAATTGGCCACATTTCAGTTAAAAGTGACAAAACCAGAAATACTCAGAAAGCTTGTTTTGGGTAACTGAGTACAAGGTGAATTTTGTCTGGCTCAGTGATTATAAATGTCCTGAAGGCAACATATGGTCAAGTCTCATTTAGTAAATGTGCTTGTTGAGTCTCTGCATTTCTCCTTCCAATTTTGCATTCAAGCCCTGTTTAGTAATTTTCAGATTCTTTAGAATGCTTCTTTAATCCCTCTATTTAAGGAATATGCAACAAAAACAAGACAGCATTTCTTTCAAATTCACATGTAAAACCTCTCCAGTCAGTCTTATAGGATTCTTGCCTATAGCCAGGATTCTCAACTGAATTATGTGGCAAATGCTCCTTTCTAAATGGCTTTCCTTTGGAAGAATCATGCAGCTGAAAACATAAACACACATGCAGGCACAACCCTAAATAGGACTATGCAACTTTGAGCTTGGGGACTTATCTGCACAACGATTTTGATTTGGGTGCAATAGCAGCAGACATTTACTATATCCTTTTAGAATAAATCTTTTTGAGAGAATTTCTGCAAGGTTATTAACAACAATGACAACAACAATAATAATATCTATTCAATAGTTACTGAGTGCTCATTACATGTGGTGAGCTAAGCACATCACATGGTTCTCTAATTCCATTTGTGCAACAAACTTTGAGGGAGATATTCTAATTTTCTAAGGGAATATTGGAGGAAAAAGTAACTTGTCCACATATATCCAGGTAAAAATGGAGCTGAGTTTGAATCCAGATAGTTTGATTTCGGGTTTCATTCTGCTTCTTGTTACATATACTGATTCTCACTTGTGAAAGACCTAAATCTCTCTTATACTTCAAAATCAATTAATACTCCTCCAAAAACCCTCTCTGCATTCCATCCTGGATCTAAAACAGTTAATTATTTTTTATTCCTCTTCTTTGTTCCCAAGCACATTCGCATTCCCCATTCACCACACTTTTTGCATTATTTAAATTATCTGTTTACTCCTCAGTGTCTTCCACTTGATTTAACTTTCTTTAAGGCAATGGTTTTCAACTGAGGATTATTTTGCCCTCTGGGGCACATTTGGCAATGTCTAGGGATACTTTTGGTTGTCACAACTAGCAGGGGAGTGCTATTAGAATTTACTGGGTAGAGGCCTGTGATGCTGCTGAACATTTTACAATGCTCTGGACAGCCTCCCACTAGAAAGAAATATTTGGCCCAAAGTGTCGATAATATCGAGGCCGAAAAACCATTCTTCAAGGTACACCCAACCATAAATTATTAATCTTTGTATGCAACACAAAATACAATATCTGGTACCTAATAAATGCTCAATAGATGCTTGCTGAACAGGACTCAACTGACATAGTAGATCAGAAAATTATGTTCCAGTTTTTATTTATAGCACCTTTCTTAAATTTAAGGTTGTATTGGCCCCTCCATTCTTCATAATCTATTATTAGCTTAAGTCACCCACCAGACTGGAGAAAATCTCTCTGTATTTACATGCTCGTTAGATGGTAATCAGTCTCACATATCTTTGCAGCTCAGTCCCTGCATATACAAAAGCAATATTTAGAGATACTATTAAAAGTTACATGCAGAAATACTTATCATAATTAGGTGACTTATTGGCATCTGCCTCCTGCAAAGGCATAACTCCTCTTAGTCCCAAAGCCTGTAGGACATGCAGCCTCAGGGGATCTACAGTCAGCAGAGAGTAAAATCATCTGAGGGTTATGAAGGCTGGCCCTGCCATACATTATTATTTTCTACTTTCTGTTTCTCTGTTATGTAAGCTTATAATATTCTATTTTATATATATAAGCTATAACAGCTGACCCTGTTCAGATTTCTCTCAAACTTACATTACTCTTCATTGAGGCTATGATTTTATTTTTATCTGTTCTTCACAGGTCTGAAAAAGCATGTTACCAAAACTGGTGTCAGGACACTGTATAGTAGGAACTTTCTTACTTTTCTTGCAGTTATAAACATGCATTCCCCTGACAACTCACTACAGAAAAAGTTGTGATTTTTTTTTCTCATGGAAAACAGATAAAATAAAATCAACAGCCATAATTGGTGGCTCTTGTTCAAGAGCAAGAAAATGAAAGCCTTTCTCACAAAAGACATTGGGAAAAAATGTCTGTTAAATTTGATTAGATCACTAACAACCTACTCAACCTCTTTTGTTAATGTTTATATTTGATAGCAGTCTAATATTCTCATATTGGAAAAATGTAATCTTCATCTCCTCCATATTTTTATGAATTATGACCTATATTACACTTTCTTTGGCTTAATATCTCAGTCTTTCTTCAGCTATTCAACTCTTTATTTTTAATATTAAGATTTAATTAAGATATTTCTCTGATTTTTTTTCTAACTACTAGATTAATGACCACCTGTCATTAGATCATTTTTCTATAAAGAAAATGCCTCTACAACTTCCATTTTTAGCTATGACAAAGTAGCTACTAGCAAATCAACACTCACACCAGAACAACTAGAAAAGCTGAATAAAACAGAAAATGAAAACCATTTTCAAGGTATTGGAGAGATTCAAATCAGCCAAGACTCAAAGGGACAAGAAGCCGAAGAAACAAGAAGCTTCTTAGAGTGAAATCAACATTTTTTTAATTTTTTTTTAACTTTTACTTGAGGTTTAGGAGTACATATGAAGGTTTGTTACATAGGTAAACTCATGTCATGGAGGTTTATTGCATAGATTATCTCATATTTCAGGTTTGAAGCCTAATACCTAATAGTCATTTTTTCTGCTCCTCTCCCTCCTCCCACCCTTCACCCTCAAGTAGACCCCAGTGTCTGTTCGTCCTTTGTGTTCATGAACTTGACATCTTGTGTATCAATTTCCCCTTTAGGCATTTGCCAAATCTTTAGGACCCAGGGGCTGCTCAATAAAAGAAGAAGACATTAGTGGATGAGTGAAGTTTTCAATGGTCTTAAGGAGGTGAGGAAATAAAGAACTTGAGTTTAGGCCTGATCAGGCAGCCAGGACTTAAGAGAACAAGAATCTGAGGAGAAAAAATGAGCCCAACATGCTACACTAATTCTCCCCTCAAGATATCTGACAAATCTTAGGCTGGGCATGGTGGCTCACACTTGTAATCCCAGCACTTTGGAAGGCCAAGGCGGGCGGATCACCTGAGGTCAGGAGTTCGAGACCAGCCTGACCAACATGGAGAAACCCTGTCTCTACTAAAAATACAAAATTAGCCAGGCATGGTGGTGCATGCCTGTAATCCCAGCTACTCGGGAGGCTGAGGCAGGAGAATCGCTTGAACCCAGGAGGCGGAAGTTGCAGTGAGTTGAGATCGCACCATTGCACTCCAGCCTGAGCAACAACAGCAAAATCAGTCTCAAAAAAAGGGTATTTGCCAAATCTTAAGCTGTGCATGGTGAGAAGCTAAAAATCTAAGTAGAAAGTCACCATAAAGTAGAGCAAAGTTTTTGTAGATTGCCCCAAGAAAGAAAGGCCAGCAAACATCACAGACTTTATTTGGGGACCCCTAGAGAGATATGTCCCAGAAGTAAATAGAGTTTTACAAATGCTGAACCTACCTTAAGACACCTTGTTCCCTTATTAAATTGAGGTGATTTGCTTCTACCTAGCTGTTTTCTGGAGGACAAGTTAAGTCCTACTTAGAGAAATATAGTATCACCCAAATCTTTACTTTTTTTTTTTTTGAGATGGAGTCTTGCTCTGTCACCAGGCTGGAGTACAGTAGCACAATCTTGACTCACTGCAACCTCTGCCTCCCAGGTTCAAGTGATTCTTCTGCCTCAGCCTCCCAAGTAGCTGGGACTACAGGCATGCACCACCATCCCCAGCTAACTTTTGTATTTTTAGTAAAGCAGGACTTCACCTTGTTGGCCGGGATGTTCTCAATCTCTTGACCTCATCATCTGCCTGCCTCCGCCTCCCAAAGTGCTGGGATTACAGGCGTGAGTCACTGTGCCCAGCCTTTAAAATTTTTAATGCAAAAAATCTAGGAGCCAATCAAAAATTACCAGAACCAAAAGGGAAGACAAAAGAATAGGGAAAGTAATTTAATAGAAAGGGATTCATAGGTGATTCATATTTTGGAGTTATTAAAAATTGAATTTAAAATAATAGTGGTCAGGTACAGTGGCTCATGTCTGTAATCACAGCACTTTGGGAGGCCAAGCAGGTGGATCACTTGAGGTCGGGAGTTCAAGGCCAGCCGGGCACACACAGTGAAAACCCATCTCTACTAGAAATACAAAAACAATTAGCCAGGCATGGTGGCGTGTGCTTGTAATCCCAGCTACTCGGGAGGCTGAGACACCAGAATCGCTTGAACCCAGAAGGCAGAGGTTGCAGTGAGCCCAGATTGCTCCACTGTTCTCCCGCCTGGGAGACAGAGTAAGACTCTGTGTCAAAAAAAATTAAAATTAAAATGTTTAAAAATAAATAAAATAATTGTAATTAATATGCTCAAGAAGATCAAGAACAGGAGGTAGAGTTTTATCGCAGAATAGATGGCACAAATGAAAAATAGTAAGAGAGTACATGTATATATGTATATTTACATTTGTATATCCAAATATATCAATAATTACATTAAATGTAAACAGACTAAATAATCTAACAAAAATATTAAAATTGACAGACTGGATTATGAAAATAATAGCCAAATCCATACTGCCTACAAAATGTGACTAGGATATTACAAGTAAGGAGAATTATAGTTTTATCACTCATATAAATATGGATGCAAATATCATTAACAAAATATTAGCAATTCAAATCCAAATTATGCAAAAAGCACAATACATTGAGAGCAAGTTGGATTTATTTCAGGAATGAAAGTTTGGTTTTACATTGAAACATCAATGTAATTCCCCACATTAAGAGGGAAAAATGAAGGCACAATCACATATGATTATCTCAATAAATGCTGAAAAAACATTTGTGGATCTTTTCTTTAAAGTTTGGTAATATTCTAAATTAATTTTATCTGGTTATATGCTTCTAAAGAAACCTAAAGGAAACATCATGTGAAACAGTGAAATATTACAGGGTTGATATGGTTTGGCTCTGTGTCCCCACCCAAATCTCATCTTGAATTGTAATCCCCACCTGTTGGGGGAGAGACCTTCTGGAACGTTACTGGATCATGGTGGTGGTTCCCCCATGCTGTTCTCCTGATAGTAAGTGAGTTCTCAAAAGATCTGTTGGTTTTATAAATGACAATTTTTCCTGAACTCATTCACTCTCTCCTGCTGCCATGTGAGAAGGCCCATGCTTGCTTCCCCTTCACCTTCTACCATGATTGTAAGTTTCCTGAGGCCTTCCCAGCCATGGGGAACTGAGTCAATTAAACCTCTTTCCTTTATAAATTACCCAGTCTCAGGTATTTCTTCATAGCATTGTGAAAACAGACTAATACAAGGCTATAACTACATACTCTAAAGAGCCTAGTACGCTCAATAAGACATGTAAAAGGAATAAGAACTGGAAATGGAGAAATGAGATTATATTCATAGCTGGCAATATTATATATGTAGAAAATCCAGGTGGGGCCCAGTAGGTCTCACCTGTAATCCTAGCACTTTGGGAGGATGAGGATAGTGGATCACTTGAGACCAGGAACTAGAGACAAGCCTGGCCAATGTGGCAAAACCCTGTGTCTACAAAAAAAAAAAAAGCAACAATTAGCCAGGTCTTGGTAGCTCATGTCTGTAGTCCCAGCTACCTGGGAGGCTGAGGCTGGAGAATCACTGGAACCCAGGAGGCAGAGGTTGCAGTGAGCTGATATCCTGCCACTGTACTCCAGCCTGCGTGACAGAGTGACACCCCGTCCCAAAAACACAAAACAAAAAAAAACAAACAATAGCTGGGCATGGTCGCACATGCCTGTAATCCCAGCTACTCGAAAGGTTGAGGCACGAGAATCACTTGAACCCAGGAGGTGGAGGTTACAGTGAGCCAACATTGCACCACTGCACTCCAACCTGGGTGAGAGAGAAAGACTCTGTCTCAAAATAAATACATAAATGAATAAATAAATAAATAAATAAATAAACAAATAAATAAAGCAAGCCAGTTCAGCAGACAAAAATCAATTGAAATTTGTACAATAGCAATAAACACATAGAAAATACAAATTTTAAAACAATATCTTTTACAAAAATAGCACTGAAAAACAACTTTAAGACATAGGAAAAAAATCTCATGAAAGATTTGGAGGATGTTTGTACGGAGAACAAAAAAATACTGAGACTGGGAAAAAGGTTTAAATAATACCTTATTTGTTGATTAGATGGCTTAATATTGTGAATGTGCAGTTTGTTCTCAAATTATCTTATAGATTAAATGCAATTATAATCAAAATTTTAGAGTGCATGGGTGTCTGTCTGCCTATACATGTATATATATACACACATGAAGTACTTGCTCCTGCAGACAGTGTGATATGAATCCAAGGATGGATAAATAGACCAATACAACAGAATAGAGAATACAGAAGCAAACAAAACATATATAGTCACTTGATTTATGACAAAGGCCACTACAAAGTAGTAGTAGTGCAACATAGTAGAAAAGGGTGCTTTTTAAATAAACTGTAGCTACTAAAATGTAGTAGAAAAGGGTGATTTTTAAAATAAATGATCCTGAGGCCATCACATCCCTACATTAGAAAAAATGTAAATCTTGACCTTTACATTAGACCATCAAGAAAATCTCTTCCAGATGTATTTAAGTTTGAATGGAGCGTATAACACTAAAAGTTTCTAAAAAATAACATAGGAAATTTATATTATATTTTATTGTACTATATTATATTATATTAGGCATTTTCAACAGAACCTCAAAAGCACTAACCATGAAAGAAAAGATTAATCAATTGAGCTACCTTAAAATTAATAACAACAAAAAAGGCACCTTAAAGTAAAAAAAGAATGAGAGACAAAACATTTTATATTTATCTGGCCAACAAAGGACTTGTACCTAAAGCTCCTACAAAACAATCAGAAAAAATATATAGCAAACTAATGCAGGAACAGAAAACCAAATACCACATGTTCTCACTTATAAGTGGGAGCTACATGATAAGAACTTATGAACACAAAGAAGGAAACAACAGACACTGGGGTCTACTTGAGGAGGTAGGGTGGGAGGAGGGAGAGGAACAGAAAAGATAGCTATTGGGTACTGGGTTAATACCTGGGTGTTGAAAAAATCTGTACAACAAACCCCCATGACACAAGTTTACCTGTGTAACAAAGGTTCACATGTATCCCCAAACCTAAAATAAAAGTTAAAAATAAAATAAATAAAACAATAAGGAAAAAGTGGACAATTCAGTTTTAAAAAAAGACAAATGACTAGCATGGACACTTCATAAAAGAGGATCTAAAATGGACAAGAAATGTGAACATGTTCTCATAATCATTACTCTTCATGGAAATGCAAAGTAAAACTTGTGAGATAACATAAGAATAGATAAAATTGAAAAGAATCATACCAGTGTTCATCAGAATATAGATAACTACACTCTCATACCCTGTTCTGAGAGTGTGACTTAGTATAATCACAGTTTGGCAATATCCACTAAAGCTAGATACATGCATAATCTATGATGAAGCACTGCTACTTCTATGTATATATACTGCAAAGATGCAAAAATATGTTCATCAAAAGACATTTATATGGCCATCTGTGATCTTCCCTAAGAAAAAAAAGTAAAAAATTTTAAAAGACTTTTATAAGAATGTTATTGTAGCACTATTTGTATTACTCAAAAACTGAAAACAATACAAATGTTTTTTTAACAGTAGAATGGGTTAATAAATTACAATGTATTCATACAAGGGAAATCTAAATAGCAATAAGAATGAAAAACACTGTTGCACACAACACTGATAATCTCAATGAAAGAAAGAGAAACAAACACAAGAGAACACAGGCTATACACCTTCATCTATTTAAAGTTTAAGAGCATACAGAATGAATTAGTGACATGAAGTAAAAATAGTGGTTGCTTTTGGGAGGCGATGTTAGTGACTGGGAAAAGCTACTGGTAATTATTCAGCTTATTTATCTGAGTAGTGGTTACACCAGTGTGTTCATTAGCGAAGAAAATTCACTGAGCTGCACTTTTATAATTTGTGCCCTCTTCCTATGTATGGTATATTTTAGCATGAAGTTTATGATCTAAAAATTCCATTACACAATACATGACAAAGCAATGTTCATATTTTAGTAGTAGCTTATAGAAGTTGCATTTGGTGGTGAGGTTGCAAAAAGAAATTTTGACCTCGATATATTATTTATTTTAATTAAGATATCCTTTTCTACCTTCCACATGTATTCACCAGTTGACATTACATTATATATTAACTTGTTTTTTATTTGTCCCCCCAACTATTATGTAAACTACATAAAGGCAAAAGAGTTTGTCTGTTTCATTCACTGCTATATATTCAGCATCTAAACTACTATCTTAAAAATTTTTAGTAAATATTTACCGAATGAATGTATCAAGCTGATTATGACCATTCTTAGTCATTGAGGCTTTCACTTAAATTTTATTTGAATTTCTCACTCACTGAAACCTACACTAAGCCTTTAATAATTCTGGATCTTTAGCAACTTACATGCAGTGGGAAAATAAGTAATTTAAATGTTTAAAGTTCTGAAAGATAATTCCTTAAACCTGCTTCCTAGGTACAATGAAGACGTGTAGGGAGAAGACGAGAAAGCATTACAAAGTAATAGTTTGGTTCAAGGCAGTTGCTTGACAGCTAGATTCTTCTCTGCAAATATTTTAGTTTCTTAAAGGGAGAAAATAGTTTTTTCTATAATATCATTCAGAGAGGACAAAAGAGGAAAATATGGATCAATGACCATGGGATAATGTAATGACTGGACCAGTGTTCAGAATGACATGGCTGTCTGCTGGCTAGTAGGCACACCTACCTAAACTGCAGAGGGAACATGAAGTGTTATGTGGTGGATAACATAAATAAGAACATCCTCTTTAGGGAACAAGTGACACAAGCTCTCTCCTTACAGGGTAGCTGGTTCCAAAACATATGACCTCTTGGCCCAGATGAACAGCACAGAGGGAAAGCCCAGAGAGCTCAAAGCAAATTTGTGCAACTCAACAAACTCAACAGGGACGACGGTGAGCTTGTGAAAGCGGTTCTGAAAGGGTGAGTGCGGATAAAAGGAGCAGCAGTGGCCACAGCATGATGGGGCTCGGGAGCCAGAGTGAGTCATTTAACATAAAGAATAAAGAAGAGAAAAAGTGGAGCAGAAAAGAGAACGTTAACAACTAGAGTGACTGCAGGAGAAAGGGAAAATGAACACATAATGCATTTGTAACCAGGAAAGCAAACCCCAGTTACCTAACTAGCATTGAGTAAACACTGAACCAGTTCATATAAAAAAGATGTGGGAAGAAGGAAGAGGAGAACAAGCGATGAAGACACTGGGACAAATGCTGCAGTGGCTCTCTTCATCTAGGGGCAAAACTAAATTCCTTTTTGTTGTACATTGTAATGTCATTGATGTTTAATTTGGCTATTTAGTAAATTCAGATATTTTATTTTTAAAGCTAATTTTAAAAAAAGTGTCCAAAGAGAATTCTAAAAGACCCCCTGCTTATTATTTTTAATTATCAATTTTTTAAAATTACCAAATTCAGGACTGACACCCAGTAAACCTGTGCATGACAGAGGCATGTACCCTTCCTACACAACAGAAAGGAAATGGCAGTGTTTCATGACAAATTCCCTAAATAAGGGTGATTTGAGGGATACTCTTGATCAAGATTGTATTTGAATGATATTATTTCACTATATCAGAGTAAAATCTGGTACATGAATCTGCTTCTATTATAACCTGAGTCCATGCAGTTAATGGTTTGGTCTTTCTTTAAAATATAAATATGGCTCAAACTCAGTATTGAAAATTTCAGTAGGTCAGTAGATACTGTTAAGAAAACAAAATTAAAACCAATGTTGAAAACTGTTAGAATCTTTTTTATAAAAAAAAAAAAATGCAGGCTCACAGAAAATGCATGCTTAGGTAGGTTATTAAAGCTCCAAACTAAAATAATTTATTTCCTTGTAAGTTAAAATGTTAATGAAATGTCTTTACCAAGGGCAAGAAAAAGAAAGGATTAAACAAACTACTGTTGTGTAACTCTGACTTAAGGGACAATAGCCATGATGAACCTATTATCTCTTTTTCCAGGCAAGATATTTACTGAATCCACTTTTTAAACCAGCCAAAATTGCAAAATGCAATTCATTCTTTAAATAATTGGAAATCAGTATTGTGAATAGATTTTGATTGCTAGAAAAAAATGTTAGCTTTTTCTTATTAGCAAAGTGCAGCTGAAAATGAAGAAGAAAGACAAATAAAATATGGACTTGTTAATGGGCCCTGGAAAAATAAATGAGGTTTTCTTAATTTCTTAGTGACTGTGGAGGGAGTGTTTATGTCACACTGAAAAAGACAGTTCTGTTGCAGCTCTGAAAAGTAAGTAGAGAGCATATAGAAATTGTTATTTAATTAGGCCAGATTTTTTTCCTCTAGCAATTTTCTGAAGAATACTTTTAAAAATAAAAAGCTAAATATTAAACCACTTATTCATTTTTTTCTTATATTTGTTAAAATCTTCAATATCAAGGAAATATACAGACTCATTTATTCCAGAGGTAAATGGACTTTCAAGGTACATAATTTCTCAGAAATAGCCAAGTCTTAAATCTGGAGTTGGATGGAAAGAAAAGGTCTCTGCTCCAAAATGTAATTTTTTGTTGTTTATTTCCAACTTTTATTTTAAGTTCAGGGATACATGTGCATGATGTGCAGGATTGTTACATAGGTAAACGTGTGCCATGTTGGTTAGCTGCACAGATCATCCTATTTCCTAGGTATTAAGCTCAGCATTCATTAGCTATTCTTCCTGATACTCTCCCTCCTCCCACTCCCACCCTCTGATAGACCCCAGTGTGTGTTGTTCCCCCCATGTGTACACGTGTTCTTATCATTCAGCTCCCACTTAAGAGTGAGAACATGCAGTATTTGATTTCTATTTCTGCTCTAGCTTGCTGAGAATAACGTCCTCCAGCTCCATCCATGTCCCTGCAAAGGAATGATCTCTTTTTTTTTTTTTTGCAGTTGCATAGTATTCCATGGTGTACATGTACCACGTTTTCTTTAATCTATCATTGATGGGCATTTAGGTTGATTCCATGCCCTTCCTATTGTGAATAGTGCTTCAGTGAAAATATGTGTGCATGTATTTTCATAATAGAATGATTTATATTCCTATGGGTATATACCCAGTAATGGGATTGCTGAGTCAAATGGTATTTCTGCCTCTGGATCTTTAAGGAATCAGCACACTGTCTTCCACAATGGTTGACATTTCCACCAACAGTGTATAAGGATTCCTTTTTCTCCACAATCTCACCAGCATCTGTTGTTTTTTTGACTGTTTAGTAATAGCCATTCTTACTGGTGTGAGATGGTATCTCACTATGGTTTTGGTTTGCATTCCTCTAATGATCAGTGATAGTGAGTTTTTTTCATATGTTTCTTGGTCATATGTATATCTTCTTCCACGAAGCATTTGTTTATGGCCTTTGCCCACTTTTTAATGGGGTTGTTTATTTCTTGTAATTTGTTTAAATTCCTTGTAGATGCTGGATACTAGACCTTTGTCAGATGGGTAGATTGCAAAAATGTTCTCCTTTTCTATAGATTGTCTATTTACTCTAACAATAGCTTTTTATCCTGTGCAGAAGCTCTTTAGCCTAATTAGAGGCCATTTGTCAATTTTTGCTTTTGTCGCAATTGCTTCTGTCATCTTCATCATGAAATGTTTGCCTGTGCCTATGTCTTAAATTGTATTGCCTAGGTTGTCTTGAGGGTTTTTATAGTTTTGGGTTTTACATTTAAGTCTTTAATCCATCTGGAGTTGATTTTTTATATGGTGTAAGGAAGGGGTCCAGTTTCAATTTTCTGCATATGGCTAGTCAGTTCTCCCAGCACCATTTATTAAATAGGCAATCCTTTCCCCATTGCTTGTTTTTGTCAGGTTTGTCAGAGATCAGATGGTTGTAGGTGTGTGGTCTTATTTCCAGTTCTCTTCTGTTCCATTTGTCTATGTGTCTGTTCTTGCACTAGTACCATGCTATTTTGGTTACTGTAGCCTTGTAGTATAGTTGGAAGTTGAGTAGTGTGATGCCTCCAGCTTTCTTCATATTTAGGATTGCCTTGGCTATTCAGGATTTTTTCAGGTTCCATATGAATTTTAAAATAGTTTTTCCAAATTCTGTGAAGAATGTCAATGGTAGTTTAATGGGAATAAATCTATAAATTGCTTTGGGAAGTATGTCTATTTTCACAATATTGATTCTTTCTATCTATGAGCATGGAATATTTTTCCATTTCTTTGTGCCCTCTCTGATTTCTTTGAGCAGTGGTTTGCAGTTCTCCTTGAAAAGGTCCTTCACTTCCCTTGTCACCTGTGTTTCTAGGTATTTTATTCTTTTTGTGACAATTTTGAATGGGATTTCATTCCTGATTTCTCTCTTGGCTTGACCATTGGTGTATAGGAATGCTAGTGACTTTTGCACATTCATTTTGTATCCTAAAACTTTGCAAAAGTTGCTTCTCAGGTTAAGAAGTTTTGGGCTGTGACGATGGGGTTTTCTAAATATAGGATCATGTCATCTGCAAACAATGATAATTTGACTTCATCTCTTGCTGTGTGAATACACTTTATTTCTTTCTCTTCTCTGATTGCCCTGGCCAAAACTTTCAATACTGTTGTGAATAGGAGTGGTGAGAGAGGGCATCCCTGTCTTGTGGTGGTTTTCATGGGGAATGCTTCCAGATTTTGCCCATGTATGATATTGGCTGTTGGTTTGTCATATATGGCTCTCATCATTTTTAGATGCGTTCCTTCAATATCTAGTTTACAGAGAGTTTTTAGTACAAAGGGATGCTGAATTTTATTGAAGTCTTTTTCTGCATCTGTTGAGATAACCATGTGGTTTTTGTCTTTAGTTCTGCTTATGTGATGAATCACATCTATTAATTTTCCTTTTTTTTAATTATTATACTTTAAGTTCTAGGGTACATGTGCACAACGTGCAGGTTTGTTACATATTTATACATGTTCCATGTTGGTTTGCTGCACCCATTAACTCGTCATTTACATTAGGTATTTCTCCTAATGCTATCCCTCCCCAATTCCCCTACCCCATGACAGGCTTTGGTGTGTGGTGTTCCCCGCCCTGTGTACAAGTATTCTCATTGTTCAATTTCCACTTATCAGTGAGAACATGCAGCGTTTTGTTTTCTGTCCTTGTGATAGTTTGCTGAGAATGATGGTTTCCAGTTTAATCCATGTCACTACAAAGGACATGAACTTATCTTTTTATGGCTGCATAGTATTCCATGGTGTATATGTGCCATATTTTCTTAATCCAGTCTATCACTGATGAACCATTTGGGTTGGTTCCAACTCTCTGCTATTGTGCATAGTGCTGCAATAAACATACGTGTGCATTTGCCTTTATAGTAGTATGATTTATAATCCTTTGAGTATATACCCAGTAATGGAATGGCTGGGTCAAATGCTATTTCTGGTTCTAGATCCACGAGGAATCACCACACTGTCTTCCACAATGGTTTAACTAGTTTATACTTCCACCAACAGTGTAAAAGTGTTCCTATTTCTCTACATCCTCTCCAGCACCTGTCATTTCCTGACTTTTTAAGGATTGCCATTCTAATTGGTGTGAGATGGTATCTCACTGTGGTTTTGATTTGCATTTCTCTGATGACCAGTGATGACAAGCACTTTTTCATGTGTCTGTTGGCTGCATAAATGTCTTCTTTTGAAAAGTGTCTGTTCGTATACTTTGCCCACTTTTTGATGGAGTTGTTTGATTTTCTTCTTGTAAATTTGTTTAAGTTCTTTGTAGATTCTGGATATTAGCCCTTTGTCAGATGGGTAGATTGCAAAAATTGTATTCCATTCTGTAGGTTGCCTGTTCACTCTAATGATAGTTTCTTTTGCTGTGCAGAAGCTCTTTAGTTTAATTAGATCCCATTTGTCAATTTTGGCTTTTGTTGTCATTGCTTTTAGCGTTTTAGTCATGAAGTCCTTGCCCATGCTTATGTCCTGAATGGTATTGCCTAGGTTTTCTTGTAGGATTTTTATGGTTTTAGGTCTAACATTTAAGTCTTTAATACATCTTGAATTAATTTTTGTATAAGGTGTAAGGAAGGGATCCACGTTCAGCTTTCTACACATGGTTAGCCAGTTTTCCCAGCACCATTTATTAAATAGGGAATCCTTTCCCCATTTCTTGTTTTTGTCAGGTTTGTCAAAGATCAGATGGTTGTAGATATGTGGTGTTATTTCTGAGGGCTCTGTTCTGTTCCATTGGTTTATATCTCTCTTTTGGTACCAGTACCATGCTGTTTTGGTTACTGTAGCCTTGTAGTATAGTTTGAAGTCAGGTAGTGTGATGCCTCCAGCTTTGTTCCTTTGACTTAGGATTGTCTTGGCAATGTGGGCTCTTTTTTAGTTCCATATGAACTTTAAAGTAGTTTTTTTTTTTCCATTTCTGTGAAGAAACTCAGTGGTAGCTTGATGGGGATGGCATTGAATCTATAAATTACCTTGGGCAGTATGGCCGTTTTCATGATATTGATTCTTCCTATCCATAAGCATGGAATGTTTTTCCATTTGTGTGTGTCCTCTTTTATTTTGTTGAGCAGTGGTTTGTAGTTCTCCTTCAAGAGTTCCTTCACATCCCTTGTAAGTTGGATTCCTAGGTATTTTGTTCTCTTTGTAACAATTGTGAAGAGGAGTTCACTCATGATTTGGCTCTCTGTCTGTCATTGGTGTATAAGAATGCTTGTGATTTTTGCACATTGATTTTGTATCCTGAGACTTTGCTGAAGTTGCTTATCAGCTTAAGGAGATTTGGAGCTGAGACGATGGGGTTTTCTAAATGTATAATCATGTCATCTGTAAACAGGGACAATTTGACTTCTTCTTTTCCTAATTGAATACACTTTATTTCTTTCTGTTGCCTGATTACCCTGGCCAGAACTTCCAACAGTATGTTGAATAGGAGTGGTGAGAGAAGGCATCCCTGTCTTGCGCCAGTTTTCAAAGTCAATGCTTCAAGTTTTTGCCCATTCAGTATGATACTGGCTGTGGGTTTGTCATAAGTAGCTCTTATTATTTTGAGATACGTTACATCAATACCTAGTTTATTGAGAGTTTTTAGCATGAAGGGCTGTTGAAGTTTGCTGAAGGCCTTTTCTGCATCTATTGAGATAATCACGTGGTTTTTGTCTTTGGTTCTGTTTATGCGATGGATTACGTTTATTGATTTGCGTATGTTGAACCAGCCTTGTATCACAGGGATGAAACCAACCTAATCTTGGGGGATAAGCTTTTTGATGTGCTGCTGGATTCGGGTTGCCAGTATTTTATTGAGGATTTTTGCACCAATGTTCACCAGGGATATTGGCCTAAAATTCTCTTTTTCTGTTGTGTCTCTGGCAAGCTTTGGTATCAGGACAATGCTGGCCTCATAAAATGAGTTAGGGAGGATTCCTTCCTTTCTATTGATTGGAATAGTTTCAGAAGGAATGGTACCAGCTCCCCTTTTTACCTCTGGTAGAATTCGGCTGTGAATCCGTCTGGTCCTGGACTTGTTTTGGTTGGTAGGCTATTAATTATTGCCTAAATTTCAGAGCCTGTTATTGGTCTATTCAGGGATTCAACTTCTTCCTGGTTTAGTTCTGGGAGGGTGTATGCATCCAGGAATTTATCCATTTCTTCTAGAATTTCAAGTTTATTTGCATAGAGGTGTTTACAGTATTCTCTGATGGTAGTTTGTATTTCTGTGGGATCAGTAGTGGTATTCCCATTATCATTTTTTATTGCATCTATTTGATTCTTCTCTCTTTTCTTCTTTATTAGTCTTGCTAGTGGTCTATATATTTTATTGATCTTTGAAAAAAAACCAGCTCCTCAATTCATTGATATTTTGAAGGGTTTTTTGTGTCTCTATCTCTTTCACCTCTGCTCTGATCTTAGTTATTTCTTGCCTTTTGCTAGCTTTTGAATTTGTTTGCTCTTGCCTCTCTAGTTCTTTTAATTGTGATGTTAGAGTGCCGATTTCAGATCTTCCCTGCTTTCTCTTGTGGGCATTTAGTGCTATAAATTTCCCTCTACACACTGCTTTAAATGTGTCCCAGAGATTCTGGTACGTTGTGTCTTTGTTCTCATTGGTTTCAAAGAACATCTTTATTTCTGCCGTCATTTCGTTATTTATTCAGTAGTTCTTCAGGACCTGGTTGTTCTGTTTCCATGTAGTTGTGCAGTTTTGAGTGAGTTTCTTAATCATGAGTTCTAATTTGATTACACTGTGGTCTGAGAGACAGTTTGTTGTGATTTCTGTTATTTACATTTGCTGAGGAGTGCTTTACTTCCAACTATGTGCTCGATTTTGGAATAAGTGCGATGTGCTGCTGAGAAGAATGTATATTCTGTTGATTTGGGGTGGAGAGTTCTGTAGATGTCTATTAGGTCTGCTTGGTGTAGAGCTGAATTCAAGTCCTGGATATCTTTGTTAACCTTCTGTCTCGTTGATCTGTCTAATATTGACAGTGGGTGTTAAAGTCTCCCATTATTATTGTGTAGGAGTCTAAGTCTCTTTTTGGGTCTCTCAGGACTTGCTTTATTAATCTGGGTGCCCCTGAATTGGGTGCATATATATTTAGGATAGTTAGCTCTTCTTGTTGAATTGAACCCTTTACCATTATGTAATGACCTTCTTTGTCTCTTTTGATCTTTGTTGGTTTAAACTCTGTTTTATCAGAGACTGGGATTGCAACCCCTGCTTTTTTTTTTTTTTTTTTTTTTGCTTCCCATTTTCTTGGTAGATCTTCCTCCTTCCCTTTATTTTGAGCCTATGTGCATCTCTGCACATGAGATGGGACTCCCGAATACAGCACACTGATTGGTCTTGACTCTGTATCCAATTTGCTAGTATCCAATTTAACCTTACATTTAAGGTTAATATTGTTATGTGTGAATTTGATCCTGTCATTATGATATTAGCTGGCTATTTTGTCCATTAGTTGATGCAGTTTCTTCCTAGCATTGATGGTTTTTACAATTTTGCAAGTTTTTGCAGTGGCTGGTACCAGTTGTTCCTTTCCATGTTTAGTGTTTCCTTCAGGAGCTCTTGTAAGCAAGCCTGGTGGTGACAAAAATCTCTCAGCATTTGCTTGTCTGTAAAGGATTTTATTTCTCCTTCACGTATGAAACTTAGTTTGCCTGGATATGAAATTCTGGGTTGAAAAATCTTTTCTTTAAGAATGTTGAATACTGGCCCCCAGTCTCTTCTGGCTTATAGGGTTTCTGCCAAGAGATCAGCTGTTAATCTGATGGGCTTCCCTTTGTGGGTAACCCAACCTTTCTCTCTGGCTGCCCTTAGCATTTTTTCCTTCATTTCAACCTTGGTGAATCTGACAATTATGTGTCTTGGGTTGCTCCTCTCGAGGAGTATCTTTGTGGTGTTCTCTGTATTTCCTGAATTTAAATGTTGGCCTGCCTTGCTAGATTAGCGAAATTCTCCTGGATACTATCCTGAATTCTCCTGGATAATATCCTGAAAAAATACCCCTGGCATTTTTTCCTTCATTTCAATCCTGGTGAATCTGACAGTTATGTGTCTTGGGGTTGCTCTTCTCAAGGAGTATCTTTGTGGTGTTCTCTGTATTTCCTGAATTTGAATATTGGCCTGCCTTGCTAGGTTGGGGAAGTTCTCCTGGATAATATCCTGAAGAGTGTTTTACAGCTTGGTTCCATTCTCCCCATCACTTTCAGGTACACTAATCAAATGTAGATTTGGTCTTTTCACATAGTCCCATATTTCTTGGAAGCTTTGTTTGTTTCTTTTTACTCTTTTTTCTCTAACCTTGTCTTCTTGCTTTATATCATTAATTTGATCTTCAATCACTGGTACCCTTTCTTCAACTTGATTGAATCAGCTATTGAAGCTTGTTCATGCGTCATGAAGTTCTCCTGCCATGGTTTTCAGCTCTATCAGGTCATTTAAAGTCTTCTCTACACTGTTTATTCTAGTTAGCCATTCATCTAAGCTTTTGTCAAGGTTTTTCTTCCTAGCTGTGAGTTCGAACACCCTCCTTTAGCTTGGAGAAGTTTGTTATTACTGACTTTCCGAAGCCTTCTTTCGTCAACTCATCAAAGTCATTCTCCATCCAGCTTTTTTCCATTGCTAGTGTGGAGCTGTGATCCTTTGGAAGAGAAGAGGCACTCTGATTTTTATAACTTTCAGCTTTTCTGCTCTGGTTTCTCCCCATCTTTGTGGTTTTTATCTGTCTTTGGTCTTTGATGTTGGTGACCTACAGATGGGGTTTTGGTGTGAATGTCCTTTTTGTTGATGTTGATTCTATTCCTTTCTGTTTGTTAGTTTTCCTTCTAACAGTCAGGTCCCTCAGCTGCAGGTATATTGGAGTTTTCTGGAGGTCCACTCCAGGCCCTGTTTGCCTGGGTGTCACCAGCAGAGGCTGCAAAACAGCAAATATTGCAGAACAGCAAATTTTGCTGCCCGATCCTTCCTCTGGAAGCTTCATCCCAGAGGAGCAGCCACCTACATGAGTTGTCTGTCGGCCCCTACTGGGAGGTATCTCCCAGTTAGACTACACAAGGGTCAGGGGCCCACTTGAGGAGGCAGTCTGTCCATTCTCAGAGCTCAAACATCGTGCTGGGAGAACCATTGCTCTCTTCAGAGCTGTCAGACAGGGACGTTTAAGTCTGCAGAAGTTGTCTGCTGCCTTTTGTTTAGCTATGCCCTGCTCACAGAGGTGGAGTCCTGAGGCAGTAGGCCTTGTTGAGGAGCTTCCTGGGCTGCTTTGTTTACCCACTTAAGCCTCAGCAATGGTGGATGCCCCTCCCCGAGCCAGGCTTCTGACTAGCAGTTCAATCTCAGATTGCTGCACTAGCAGTGAGCAAGGCTCCATGGGCATGGGACCCACCGAGCCCAGCATGGGGGAGAATCTCCTTGTCTGCCGGTTGCTAAGACCTTGGGAAAAGCACGATATTTGGGCAGGAGTGTCCCCTTTTTCCAGGTAGTCTGTCACGGCTTCCCTTGGCTAGGAAAGGGAAATCCCCCAACCCCTTGTGCTTCCCGGGTGAGGCAATGCCCCTACCCTGCTTCAGCTTGCTCTCCATGGGCTGCACCCACTCTCCAACCAGTCCCAGTGAGAGGAACCAGGTAACTCAGTTGGAAATGCAGAAATCACCTGTCTTCTGCATCGATCATGCTGGGAGCTGCAAACCAGAGCTGTTCCTATTCGACCATCTTACCACACCTGTCCTGGATTCATTAATATTTTTAAGGGTTTTACATGTCTCTATCTCCTTCAATTCAGCCCTGATCTTGGCTATTTCTTGTCTTCTGCTGGCTTTGGGGTTTGTTTTCTCTTGGTTCTCTAGCTCTTTTAGTTGAGATATTAGGTTGTAAACTTGAGATTTTTCTAGCTTTTTGATATGGGCATTCAGTGCTATAAATTTCCCTTATAATACCGCTTTCATCATGTCCCAGAGATTCAGGTACATTGTCTCTTTGCTCTCATAATTTTCAGAGAACTTCTTGATTTCTGCCTTAATTTCATTATTTACCCAATATTTATTTAGGAGCAGGTTGTCCAGTTTCCATGTAGTTGTGTGGTTTTGAGTGAATTTCTTATTCTTGAGTTCTAATTTGATTGCACTGTGATCTGAAAGCCTGTTTATTATTATTTCAGTTTTTATGCATTTCCTGAGGAGTGTTTACTTCTGATTAGGTGATCAGTTTTAGAGGAACTGCCATGTGGTGATGAGAGGAATGTATATTCTGTTGTTTTTGTGTAGAAAGTTCTGTAGATATCTAGCAGGTCCACTTGATGCAAAGCTGGGTTTGGGTCCTGCATAGCTTCTTTAGTTTTCTGTCTCAATGATCTGCCTAACACTGTCAGTGGGGAGTTAAAGTCTCTCACTGTTATTGTGTGAGAGTCTAAGTCTCTTCAAAGATCTCAAAGGACTTGCTTTATGAATCTGGGTATTTCTGTATTGGACACACATATATTGAAGAAAGTTACCTCTTCTTGCTGAATTGAACCCTTTACCATTATGTAATGCCCTTCTTTGCCTTTTTTTAATTTTTGTTGGTTTAAAGTCTGTTTTGTCTAAAACTAAGGTTGTAACCCTGCTTTTTTCTGTTTTCCATGAAATACTAATCCACTTTTTACATTGTCTAATTTATTAACCTTTTCTTAAACATTGATATCGAGAAGTATAATTGCTGCATTTCATGTGCTTTGGACTTCTTTAAAAAAGAGATGATTAATATTTTTTCTATGTTTTCCATTTATTAAATGCAAAAGTAAAACCTCCATATTTAACAATCAGTGTTCTCTGGCCTTTCTTAGTTAATGATGTAAACCTCCCACTTTATGAAAATTAAATACCCTCCTTATTTTCATTCAATGATAAATCTCATTGACACCTGAAATCATAATCTAATGGATATACATACTTTCTTTCATCACCTGAACTGTCTTTAGTCTCAAGTAAGAAGGGACACTGACCTAGGCTCTGCACTTTTTAGAGCCAGTTTTTAGGGTCTGCAAAAGCCTCTGTCTTGGTTCCATTCTCCTGAGGGTAGATTGTACTGCAGGTGTGCATTTCATAGGTCTGAGAGGTGGCTGGTTGTAGGAGATGTGGAAAGAGTTTGAACAGGTGGACCACGTGTGGACATAAATCCCTCACAGAGCCAGCAGCAGAAGGAAAAATGGGTAAGCCACCTCATTTGAGCATAGAAATTCATGAAGTCTGAGATCCCTAACTTTAAATCTGGCCTTTCAAATAATTATGAAGGCCAATATGTAAAAGAAATAGGATAAAACATATTTTATTCAACAATCTGTTGGTTTGATTTGTAACTTTAAATATTTAGACATCTGGGCCTCCATTTTCACTCATCCCCTGTCCCTGTGATGTAAGGAGCAGACAGGACAGCCACCATCCTCCATGTCATATGCCAGACATGAGGCTAAGGGGACACATGGAAAGACAATCAGTGAAAATGTATGTCACTCACTTTAAAACTAAATTGATTAGGAAATTAATTAAAAGGTATTCTCTACTTTGTTTTTACATTGCTTCTGTTAAATGTTTAAGTCCATCTTCAAAACAGATCTAACCAGTACTTGCTAGTCAATTTCCCTGTGAGTCAATGCATGTTCTAGGAATAGTGGGACCCAAACCCCCTTCTGAATGGACAGGGGGCTGTCTTATCCCACCCCTTGGTATAGTTTACTAGATGATTGTGGGAAACTGATCTGAGCTGGACAAATTATAATTTCTCCCAAAATCAGTTATAAGGATACAAGAACTCTAGTTTTTCTCTGCTGGGCAGTTCACTTCACTTGGTAGGGGATACAGTGCCAAGGTGAGGTAGCTAAGTCAGGCTCATGAGTAAATGGAGCAGAGGAAGAGTATCTGGAAAAACAGAGAATCATAAAGCAGACTTACACAGAAAGATGCTTAGCAGAGAGTCCTTACAGCCCACAAGAAAGAGGGAAAGAGAGAGAGAGAGAAGCTGCCTTGATTTCTGCTGCTTTCCAAATCCTGCTTCCAGACTTAGTGAATGACAGCTATACTTTCTCCTTCGAATTCTAAAAAGATTCTCTTGTATACTTATAACTTAGGCATTTTACTTATGCTAAGTTAAGTAGTACTTACTTAAGAATAGTCATCTTTCAATAAAGAGCAAATAGGTTTTGCCATGTCTAATTCTGTAATTCTATGATGACATTTTGCATACAACTCATATGCAGAAATAAAGTTAAACCAAACTTTTACCTTCATGAGAATCCTATAATGTAGGTATCATTATCACTGTTCTACAAATGAGAAAGCTGAGGCACCAGAGAAGTTAAGTAACTTGCCCAAAGCTATCCAATTAATAATTAATGTCATTCAGTTAGGATTCAAACACAGGCTGCGCGGCTCCGAGATCCCTGCTCTTAAGAATGATAACTTATAGCACATCAATCATTTTCCTATGATTCGAAAATTGTATTTTAGAGAAAGCTTATGATAACTCATAATTTATTTAGAAGTTACATTAAGTAGAGTGAATAAAACAATACAGTCATTAGAAGGAACCTGAGAAAACCATAAACATTTCAAATTATGAGCTTAATATGCAGATTTAAAATAACAAAACTTTTAACCTTCTTTTACAGAGTGCCTCATCGACCATCTCTTCTCAGAGGAGTTACAAAGAAGATTGATATATTATAAAATCATTATGAAAATTAGGAGATTTATTTTAATTTTCCAATGGATAAGCAAACATGAACTAGACAGTAATAAGACCAAATATTTATTAAGCACTCAAGAGACTCTGAGTAACAATTCTTGCACAACTGAGAATCTTTTTGCAATTTAAAATAATTTCATATATAGCCTTCATTCCTCTGTAATATATATTTAGTTAAAACATAAGAAGCTAAGACTACTATGTGATTAAATTAAAATTTTAATGGTTTTTTTTTTTTTTTTTTTTTTTTTTTTGAGACGGAGTCTTGCTCTGTTGCCCAGGCTGGAGTGCAGTGGCCGGATCTCAGCTCACTGCAAGCTCCGCCTCCCGGGTTCACGCCATTCTCCTGCCTCAGCCTCCCGAGTAGCTGGGACTACAGGCGTCTGCCACATCGCCCGGCTAGTTTTTTTTGTTACTTTTTAGTAGAGACGAGGTTTCACCATGTTAGCCAGGATGGTCTCGATCTCCTGGCCTCGTGATCCACCCGTCTCGGCCTCCCAAAGTGCTGGGATTACAGGCTTGAGCCACCGCGGCCAGCCTTTAATGGGTTTTTTAACTAAAATTGATATCATTTTAAGATAAAACCAAATATAATCCCTAAAATTAAGCTTTAAAATTTTAATGACCAACAACATAGCAATAATTAGCAGTTCTGTTTTTTGGACCACTAAGAATTAGACAATAATAATCTGTCATTTCTACTCTGAACCTAAATCTGTGAGGCACAGAAGAAAACAAGGGAAAAACATCTGTCACAAAGAGTGTACAATGTGGCTTGAACAACAAAAAGTACTCACATGAAACAAGTGCAGGGTAAAAATAAGAATATTCTTTGTTATTTATTTGTGCTTTCAACCTATTAAAAATTAGCTGGGTCAATTTTAAGTAGCAGCATATAATATAGCTGTATGTTATATGGCATAAAATATAAGTCCAACAGAGAAAATAGAGAATGAGGATTAAGAGTCAAAGAAGGTGTCTTGTATCAAGAAAATAAATCTTTACCTTATCCTTACAAGATGAGAAGTATTTCAATAAACAGAAAGAAGAGAAAGGTCAACATTTAATTCTAGAGAAACATCATAGACATCAGTTTGGAGACAGGCAGTGTTATGTTGTGATTGTTCTCCCAACATCCATTCCTGGCACCATTAGCTCCATGATCCCAGTTCTAGGAATGATCCCAGTTCTAGGAATGAGTCCTACATTGGCCCAGGCAATTGGTAATTCCATTCTTCATCCCACAGTGACTGGACCAGATTATTCAGGCCTAAGCCAATTAGCACACTGTGTCAACTCATGTGAGTGGTTCAAAAGGAAGACTTTCCATCCTGATGTGGGAAGGAAGGGTTTCTGTCACATTGATCATAAATGAAGCAGTATGTGGCCCTACTAGGAACAAGCAACCATTCTAAGACATGACAGGATAGAAGGCAGTACAAACAAATATATTTTTAAAAAAGCTTGAGTCGCTGGTTATTATAATTATTCTCAAGTATTGAAACATAAAAAGTGTGATTCTTCATAATCATGGCAAATAGAGATTCTTTCTACAAAAGAAGTATTGTCAGTATATGGTACCACTGATTTGTCATTCTGTTCACAGTCCCTAAAATATGGAATCTATAAAGAGGAATTTTGCTTTCTAGTTGCATAATACTCTTGTCGATAACATATATCAACAGTGAAGAAAACACAGAGAGATTTGCAAAACACTTCTATTGTGTATAATATGTACAAACTACTGACTTCAATGATAATCAGTTCATTAAAAGTGTAGCAAATTTTCATCTCTATCTCAGAGATATTTTGAGAGTCAGAGATTATAAAAGTAGTATGTTGTGATAATACCCAATAATCTTTCATGAAGAATATAAGCATAATTGCACTAAAATGAAAATCACTGCTAAGCCAGTAAATGACCAAATTTATACTGTTTTTCAAAAAATAAGTTTTACTAATGTGTTTTAGTTTCTAAAACACCCAGAATACTACTCATAATGCTCCTTTAATCAATCAGAGTTTCTCTGAATCATTTTCTTTTCTAACGCAGTCAGAACATTTGGAATGGCACAGCATAGACAAAATCAAAATAAAAAAGTAAGTTTATATAACTCCTATTTCAAATAAGAATATTTCCTTTGATTTAAAGTCAGTTACAGTATTAGTTCACCCAGCTAAATTTCTTATTTTTCCTTTGAAATCTAAATAGTCCCTTTATTACCTGCAGTCAGTAGTATCTAACTGAAATTTAGGTCACCCTACAGCCCTCTTTTGTTCCCCTGTTCTAGTTTCCAAATCTCTAAGTTTCATCATTTTAATTTCAGTCAGCACAATATATACATGCACAAAATCAATACTCAATTTGATAGATAGAGGACAAATTTTAACCAACTTTATCTCAATCAAACCTTTTCCCAAATGTTATCTTTATTTTAAATGCCCTCTAATACTCAATGTTTTAAAATTCTTTTCATTTTGCTCCCAAGATCTCTCTTCATATTGTCAACAATAGCTTGTACATTTTTTCTTATTTTTCATTTGGAAATTTTTGGCATTGAGTAAGCCACAGCAATTGATTCTTTTTTCACCTAAATTACAACTTGAAACTTTTGTTTTTTAATGTATAGAAATAATGTCTTACCACTACAAACAATGTTACTTAACCCTCTTACGTCAACAGTTCTGGTTTATTCAACTTTCATAATATATTTGCTTTTTGAATAAATTTTAAAGAGAAATTTTAAAAATTCAATAATAATTTTTTTCAATCTCTAAAATCAGTAGTTTTCTAAACTTCTGAAGTAATCTCTTCAACATATTAAATCTAAACATTATAAGAAATGGTAACCTTATTTTTTCCAAAGATGTTTATACAGATTTTTGCTAAACTTCCAAAAATGTCACCCAACAACTTGTTAACATAGAAAAACCAACTTTATTTGGAATTTCTGCACTAAAGGAGAACACCATCTTGAGAAAGTTTTAGCAGTATCTCAAAAGAAGGCTATCAGCACTGAGATAGTTATAAGACGGTGAGGTCTGAGCCCAGGTGATTTAAGGTAGGTCTTTCAAGAGAGAGAACTGATTAGGATTGGATAAAAGTTTTGGTATAATCATTTAGGATTTGTAGACATAGTACAGTGAAGGTCTCTAATCAAATCTTAAAATAGAAGCCCCTGTTTGATAAGTGAGCAGTTTTCCCAGGCCACCAGATTCCCAGGTCATCAGATTATGTCCAATAAATTGATCTGTAGGAAAGTTCTGAAACAAACAGTGAATTTATGTATGGGTTTATAGTTTTATCTCTCCCAGACAAAATTTTCCTGTAACAAACACCTAGGTCAGGTCGACACAGTCTAAAATCTTACCAAATTCCTGTTGATGCAAATGGTCTTATTTCTCAGTTCTCCCTCATAGTGATTCTTCAGCCTGATCTGGAAAACAGATGGTTATCACATGGGGGAGATCATTACATAGATGTTTATAGAGTCATCATTACATATCTGAATTCTGTTGTTGGTCATTTCAACCACTGCATACACCAGGTTTCCTTGTTCTTTTTGTTGGATTATCGTTTGATGGAACAGTGGTTATGAAAAGCATTTAAAATTCTTGAGATTACGCATTTGAACATTGTAGTACCACTGTCAAACACCAAGAATACTACAATCAGATTCTGTAATCTACACATTAGCCAAGAAACAAAGGTGGCCAAACTAAACTAAATCAAGAAAACAGACTGCATCCACCAAAAAGCCTATAGACTAATAGGGGCATTTTAGTCAAATTACCTAATTTTATAATGTTCTTATTGGTTTCCTGGACCCTCTTAGTAATGTTAAAATTATCAGAAATATCTATAGAGGGTAAAAACAATATTCTTTTTCCTAAAATGGTATATATAATACCTCTACAGTCCATTTATGTCTATAGACTCTTTATTTTTGAACAGAGAAGGTGTTCTATCGATTTCTATGAACTTACTGACATTATCTAACTCTTCTTTCGATATCTGCACCATAACATGTTAATATATTCCCCTTCATCCATGCCTGTAGTAAAAAGTGATATAGAGGCCTGAGAGAAGAAGAAAACCATCTATAATTTCCCTGTGTAGTTACGGTTTCATATCTCAGTAAAAACATAGTTATTTTCTTCTTTGAAACAAGTTGTATAGTTACCTTTTTTCTGAGAAGGATAACTAGTAACCAAAATGTAGCCAGAGTGATATCAAAGACTACCTGAGTAGTCTGAAATAAGCATTAATTTACAAAGATAAGTTCCTGTCTAAGTTACTGATAATATTCAAAAGGCTTCTGCGCCACAAATTCAATACCTGTGGTAGGGGGCTTCCCAAATATCAAGCTCTTGGCCAACATACCCCAAGTTGATGCTAAATTGTATTGTATGGGTTTGACACTCTTTAGAGATAATTAGGTGCCAGATAGGAGAATATGCACTAAGGATGTCATGAAATAGATGAAATGTTATATTTTATAAAGAATTCAGATTTACCTACATAGTAAACCTTGTTGGCAAAGTCTGTAAACATGAGTGACAGGTATTAAATGCATTCCACAGTTTCCCTTTCTGAGTCTAGTTCATTTCTGAGTCTAATTAATTTGAGATGTATATCTGAAGTACAGTCCAAAATTAGTAAAGAAATAGCCAGTCTCATAGTATGACCTTTTTAAAGTCCATGTGGTAAGAGGCAACGAGCGCCGGGAGGCGTTAACTTCATGGTCTTAAGGGCCAGAGTGAATAACCTTGGTCAAGGAAGACAAAAAATGTCAGATAATTTTGCAAGTTTGAGTTTTAAAATATGATTAGCTCTACCTAATTTACCTAAGGATTGAGAGTGATAGGCACAATGAAGTTTCTGAGTAAGTACAAAGCTTTACAAAATCTTCTAACAGTCCTAGTAAGATGAGTGTTATTATCACTGGAAGGATTGGAATTCCAGGTTGAGAACACAGTAATGTGTTAGACACTCTCCGAACCACAGCTCTCTAGCAAGTAAATACTTCAGCTCACTCTAAGAATGAGCAAATACTGATCAGGACATATTCAAAACCCATAGAAGAAAGTAGATTATATAGACTCCGTGAAGACATTGACAGGAGGTTCTTGTCTGTACTGGTATGGGTTCTTGGCCATATCATATATTTACAGACATCTACCACAGATACCCTCAGTAATCCTAGTAAAAATTTCTTCACTTACATTGACTGACAATAGTGATCAATTTGTCCTTGTTGTAGTAGATGATTTCATGTAAAATTGCTGTCAAGGTTTCAGTTGAGGTCCTCTAGTATCATCAAGTATCTACTCTAAAGTGTCAGAGAATATCCTCTTGAAATTTACAACCAGAGTTTTTCCAATAACTCTTTTCAGTTTCTGGGCCAATCACTGGCATTCTACAATAGCTTCTTTCAACCTTTCAGAAGAATTGGCTTCTAGGATTATCATGGGGCCCAGAATCTTAGTGAGGGCTATCTGCCTGCCATACTGATTATGTAGAATTTTCCTTTAACTCCATGCTATATGTTTTTGTATAGCTTCAACTTTTAGGATAGCCAACTGTTAGGAAGTTCTAGAATATTTAAAATTTATTTAATCTGTTAAACATTGCTAACTGAGGTCTTAGTCAGCTCATGCTACCATGATAAAATACCACAGACTGAGTGGATTAAACAACAGAAATTTATTTTCTCATAGTTCTGGAGTCTGGAAATCCAAAATCAGGCTGACAGCATAGGCAGGTTCTGGTGAGAGCTCTTTTCTTGGCTTGTTGATGGAGCCATATTACTGTGCTCTCACATGGCCTTCCTCAGTAGAGAAGAGAGCAAGATCTCTGGTGTCTCTTTTTATAATGGCATGAATCCCATCAAAAAGTCTCCACCCTCATGATCTCATCTAAACTTAATTTCCTCTCAAAGGCTCTGCCTCCAAAAACCATCATATTAGGTGTTAGAACTTCAATATTTGAATTTTGAAGGGGCACAATTCCATAGCAATGGTTAATTGCTAAGACTAAAAACATTTATTAATACTTTGCACCCATTAGGATAGCTGTTGTCAAAAGTATGGAAAATAACAAGTGTTGGTGGGGTCCGTAGAGAAATTAGAACCCCTATGCATTGCTGGTGGGAATGTAAATGGTGCAGTCACTGTGGAAAATTGTTTGGCTGTTCCTCAAAAAGTTAAGCATAGAATTACCATATGATCCAGAAATTCCACTCCAAGGTATATACTCCAAAGAATTGAAAGTAGGGACTCAAACAGATACTTGTACACCAATGTTCATGGCTGCATTATTCCCAGTAGCAAAAAGGTGGAAACAACCCAAGTGTCCATCAACAGGTGAATGGATAAACAAAATCTTGTATAGACATATAATGAAATGCTAATCAGACATGAAAAAAGAATGAAAGTCTGATACATGTGACCTTGAAAACATTATGCTAAATGAGATAAGCCAAACACAAAAGAACAAATGTTATATAATCCCTCTTATATGAACAAGGAAATTCATAGCAACAGAAAGTAGAATATAGGTTACAAGAGCTGGGAACAGTAGGGAACAGTTAGTGGGTACAGCGTTCCTGTTTGGGATGATGACAAAATTCTAGGAATAGATAGTGGTAATTGTTGCACAACATTGTGTATATACTTAATGCCACAGTGATTATATATACAGATATAGACTAATATATAGAGATAGAACACTACAATTTTTAAAATGTTGTTTCCAAAACATTCCAAAATTGTAGACTTATCCCATGACTTACCTACTCTGAGGGTATAAATCAATCTTGTCTTTAGCAATTGTCAAGCTCTGGCAAGTGTAAAAAAGTCTACCATCAGGGCTAAATTTACTTCTGATTAAGTATCATATTATAGGAGTGAAATGATGTTTGTCATGGAATACACTGCCTAATATTTTCCATTTTCAGAAGTAAGAGATGACCCATCAACAAACATTACTGAATCAGAATATTCTAGGGCAATTTATTCAAACATAGTCAATTATTGAACAGAAGCTAAACAATTGTGGGATTACCTTTCTTTGGATAATGAAAGAGGTTAGTAGGATTTAAAATATTCCAATAATGGACAGACTTGATGAAGGAGAAAGTAATAAAATTTCAGGCTGCTTGCTGAGAAATGGAACGTATTTTCAGTAAGTAACACAGATTACACAGCATGAAAAAAACATCAAGTTTAAGGAAGATCCTAAAACCCAGTCAGTGAAGCCTCCACTTGTTTGGCTGTTGCTGTTGCTGCTTATACAAGATTATGGGTCTAGGGAAAGGCTGAAATAAGTAATTCGTCTGTGATGATTCCCATGGCTTTGGATCAGAACACTAAGGGATTTCCCAGAGCATTCATACACAAATAGGTAGAGAGTTTATAATTAGAAAGGTCCACAGTCTGAGGCTTTTGAAGAGGTAATTTTATGTCAGAAAATGCCTGTTAATATTTAGATTCCCAGAAAAGAGTTTCAACTACCAAGGACTAAATAAGTCATATAAAGATGAGATGATTTTTTAAAAGCTAGGAATCCATTGCTTGCAGGTGCCAGTGAAAACCAGAAAACCTTTTAATTATTTCTTAGTAATCAGTCTAGGAAAATTTTGAGTGGCTTGTAACCTATCAATGGTGAAGAATGCACTCCCCTTAGAACAAATTATGTTCCAGATAATGCACTGTGTTTTGACAAAATTGCAATTTTGGGGAGAAGGAAATGACATAACCCTTCTGAGCTAGAACGTTAAGTAAATAAAAGTCAGCCTTCAAGCTCAACTTGGCTTTAGAACATAGCAAAAGTTAGTCAACATACTAAGAAAAATTTGCAATACTGAAGTTCCTTGTTAAGCACCTGTGAAAAATGGGAGGGTGACTCCATAAACCTTCAACTGCCCAGGTAAATATTTTAACTTTCCTAGGAGAAAACAAACAAATAAACAGGTATTGACTATTTTTAATCTAAAGGGACACTAAAGAAAGCAGAACAAAGTTTATAATGATGGTATTGCAGATTAAGTAGTTTTGGGATTTGGTACCACCGGAAAGCAGAGGTTGACTTTTATTTGGGCTTAAGGTCCTGAACAATCTATATCCTTACCCATTCATTTTCTTGGCTAAATGAATTGGAGTGGTACAAAGACCAGTATAATGTACGACTAGTATTCTTTGCCTCTTTGGCTTTTAGCTATTGACTTGAGGACTTTCGTAGCTTCTGGTTTTGGAGGATATTATAAAAGCCTTGGATCAATTTCAACCTTAACGAGCTCATCCCCAACAATTCTGCCAATATCAGTAAAATTTTTGCCCATAAAGAATCTAGCACAAAGATCTTCAACCTGGGCTTCAGGTGGATACAAAAATACTGGAAAGTCAAAGTTTAGTTTAGCTAAAAATCTATAATCTGATTATCAATAGGGGAATTCTAAAAGACTTAAAGAAAAAGATCATTGGGAGAGCTTTGTTTGTTTGTTTGTTTTACTTTCCACTTAATTTTGATGTGAACCTAAAACTGCTCTAAAAGGGAGAATTTTTAATTTAGCAATTCCACAGCTTTTGTAAATCCTTCTGGTTTCCTGTACAATTCAGAGTCTTCTTAAGTAGTAATTCTTATGACCCATTTAGTCCTTTTTTATATAAGTATAGAAGATTACTGTTAATACATAAACCAATTGATATTGATCCAGAAACCTGGGTTTTATATTTTTAAAGCTATTCTAAATGTCTTTGTAAATTTCTATCTTATCTACAGGTATGAAAGTCTTTGACAATGGCTTTCATCTAATACTAGTCTTTTTTTTTTTTTTCCATGTCAGACTGGTATTGTGTTGGTGTCCTAATAATGTTTGAGGGCGGCTCAGCTCACATATGAGCATTAAACCCCAACCATGATGCTTATAAATTACAAAAGGATCTAATGCTAGTCTTTTTATGAGTCTTAGGGCTTAAAGTCAACCAGAATAGATTTGCATTTTCTAAAGGGAATTTAACTTTTAGAGATGGGTCAGCTTTGGGGGTTTCTGGACACCCAAAAGATAAGAAAACCAGATCGGAAAGAGGAGTAGAGGTAGAGTATAATGGAGAAGCAAAAGATGAAGCAAGACAGTAAGACAAAAGTTCAAGTTCCGATTGGGACTATCTTAAAGAAAGATAATTTTAAGTTTTTCACATTCCTTAGCCAAAGAAACTTTTAAGGAAGCAATTTTGGAAACTGAGTTTCTTTTGGGAGTTTCATTATAACAATAAAATCAATGTCTGCCATTGGACGTTTGGTATTTTTTTCCCTTTCTGTTCCAAAGTGCCTCTCAAATAAAAAATTTTGTTCATATCAAATGTTTCTCAAAGTGACCACTATGACCTAAATTATCCAAGGTGAAATCAGGTCATTTGAAAAGATATTTACAGAAATTGATGTGTAAAAATATATGAGTTAGGAGAATTGACCAGAATGAGACACAGATTTAGTTTAAAATGAGATAAATTCATGAGAATTCTAGCATCAACTCATCAAAAGTATTGTTGATGCACCTTATGTCTTGGGCCCTCAAATGGTTGGCCTTCACCCTGCTATATTACACAACCTCTCCCTCAGAATCAGTCAACTATACAGACTTCAAAGTCTATGTAGATGGAAACTTTGGATGAGAGATATCTTTCAGAATCAAGTCCTCATGGGAAGCAAACAAGACAAAACTAAGGAAAATTCTCATAAGATACTAATTGATAATAATGTAAGGCAAAATTTATCCAAAAGAAACTGATTGAAGTGAAAACTTTCTGCAGTCTTCAGTGCCTGGGTCCATTCTGAGAAACAGACTTATTAGGGCTTATGCTTATTCACTTTCTTCTTACAGAGTCACATACAGACCCACAGACACACACACACAGAAACACACATACACACACACACACACACACAGAGCAACGGCAAAGATAAAGAGTAGAGTTATGAATAACAAAGCTGATTTTTCAACAAGGAGAACAGCTTTCAAATCCGATCAGGTAATAACAAAAGCATTATTATACAATCTCCTCCAAAGTTGTATTTTCTGGAAGACAATATAAACTTAGCATTTCACGATAAAAGGAAAAAAAAATGGATCAAAATCTTCCTCTCCCCCATCACAGTCAGCGAGACTACTAAGCAGGAAGGTGAAAGAATCTCAGTGGAAAGTACTGTTTCTGACTCAAAAATCTCAATCACAGCAGTGAGGTGAGAACTCAACTGAATGTCAGTGGAACCTCCTCTAATATGAGAGACCTTAGCTGTGTATGTACATTTAAATTTAAATTTAAAGCAGTTAAAATTAAATAAAATTAAAACTGAGTTCCTTAGTTAACTAGTCATATTTTAAGTGCACATGTGACTGGTGACTCCTGTATTGGATGTTTGTATGATTGCATAAAGTTCTATTGGACATTACTGTTTCTGATTGTTGAACCCACCAATATCTTACCAAGCAACCTGGTAATCAACTAAATTTATTTGAACTCATTATAATAGGGAAAAAATCCCTTTGAAAGAATCTTAGCAGTGTCTCAGAAAAGAGAAATCAAAAGTGTTTCTGGGATTACGTGGTTTAGGGCAAGATTTTTGAGGCAGGAAATTGGTTAGAAATGAACATAGTTTGTGATAGAATCATTTCAATTTGGTAGACAGCAATGTGAGGGGTTTTGTTTTGTTTTGTTTTGTTTTGTTTTGAGAAGGAGTCTCGCTCTGTCACCCAGGCGGGAGTGCAATGGCAAGATCTCAGCTCACTGTAACCTTCACCTCCTGGGTTCAAGCAATTTTCCTGCCCCAGCCTTCCTAGTAGCTGGGATTACAAGTGCCTGCCACCACATCTGGTTAATTTTTGGTTTTTGTTTGTTTGTTTTTTGAGAAGGAGTCTTGCTCTGTCACCAAGCTGGAGTCCAGTGGCGTGATCTTGGCTTACCGCAACTTCCACTTTCCGGGTTCAAGCGATTCTCCTGACTCAGACTCCCGAGTAGCTGGGACTGCAGGTGCATGCCACCACGCACAGCTAATTTTTGTATTTTTATTAGAGACAGGGTTTCACCGCGTTGGCCAGGATGGTCTCGATCTCTTGACCTTGTGAACCGCCCGCCTTGGCCTCCCAAAGTGCTGGGATTACAGGCGTGAGTCACTGTGCCCAGCCTAATTTTCGTATTTTTAGTAGAGACCAGGTTTCACCATGTTGGGCAGACTGGTCTCGAACTCCTAACCTCAAGTGATCTGCCCACCTGGGCCTCCCAAAGTGCTGAGATTACAGGCATGAGCCACTGCATCTGGCCAATGTGAGCATTTTTAAATGAACTTTGATAAGTAAACTCCTATTTAACATACTGTTTCTTCCCAGGTAAGCAGACTATTGTTTCTGATAAAAATGACCTACAGGAATATCCTGAAATAAACACTGACATTATTTCTGGTTTGCAGTCTTATTTTTAGCAAGCAAAATAAACTGAATCAAGATTAATTAATTCATGTTCACAGAATTCTCATGTTATTTAAACACAAAGATAACATTTTCAAAAGAGGAAATATTTTCCCTTCTGTAAAAACAAAATAAAAACATGAAAACTTCACCCCAAAACATTTTCACATTTTAATTTGTAAAATTAACTAATAAAATAGTATCATGAAAGCATCAAGAGAAGAAAAAAATCTGTAATAAAATCTAAAATACTAACAATAAGAATATTTAAGCCTCTTATGAGAGTAGAGAGTTTGGACTTTCTTCAGACTCTAATTCTAATGGGTCACAACTAAGGAAGATCCATATAAACTAAAATTGTGCATTTAAGGGAATTCCAACCAACTCGACCCACTTTTTATAATTTAGGCAAACTAAACGAAAGCTTCCCCAGACTAGCAGTTCTTTAACAACATGATTATAAGAGATATATTTCTAACTCAGAGTGCAATCTGCAAGCATAAGTCAACTGGAAAGGATTTTTAAAACAGTATCCTCTAAGACCAAGTCTCCATATATCAATAAATAATCTGAATAAGATATAGAAAAATATTTTTAAATAGTAATTAAATGTCAATATTGAGAAAATTGGAAAAGATGAAAGGAAAAAGAAGGAAGTAAATCTCATCCCAGAATAGATCTTACAGGTACATGAAGATATTATCTCTTATCAAGGAGAATCTTTTGTCATTTTACTTATTGAGGTGTTGTAGAATGAAGAAGCAAAACAGAAAATTTAAGAAAATTTTAAATGTAGCACACAGAAGATCAGATTTGATGGAGCACTCCACAGAATGGTGAAGACCAATGGACTAGATGAATAAGAGGAGTAATAACAGATATAATATAATGTATTAAGATTCTCCAAAGAAACAGGACCAATAGGATATACACAGAACATGAAGGGGTTTATTATAGATATTGACTCATATGATTCTGGAGGCTAAGTCTCATGATCTGTCTATAGGCTGGAGACCCAGTAAAGCCAGTGGTATAATTCACTTTAAAGGCCAGAGAACCAGGAGCACTGCTGTCTAACAGCATCAAAGGTAGGAGATGCATATCCTACTTCAAGAAGAGAGAATAAATTCAGTTTCTCCACCTTTTTGTCCTACCCAGTGTCTCAACAGATTTGGTGAGGGAGGATCTTCTTTACTCAGTTTACCAATTCAAGTGCTAATATCTGCAGTAAACACCCTCACAGACACACCCAAAAATAAGGTGTTTTGTTTTTTTGTTTGTTTGCTTGTTTTGAGACAGAGACTTGCTCTGTTGCCCAAGCTAGAGTTCAGTGGCACAATCTCGGCTCACTGAAACCTCTGCCACCTGGGTTCAAGCAATTCTCGTGCCTCAGCTACCAAGTAGCTGGGATTACAGGCATGCACCATCATGCCCGGCTAATTTTTGTATTTTTAGTAGAGACAGGGTTTCGCCATGTTGGCCAGGCTGGTCTAAAACTCCTGGCCTCAAGTGATCTGCCCACCTTGGCCTCCCAAAGTGCTGGGATTACAGGCATGAGCCATGATGCGCAACCAGAAATAAGGTTTTACCAGCTATGTGGGCAGCCCTTAATCCAGTCAAATTGACACATAAAATTAACCATCACAAATACCTCAAAAATAAATATTTTGTTTCACAGTCATATGATGTTCTTAAGAGAAGTTTTGCATCTAGTATAAGAAGAAAAGGGGACAGAGGAATTTCCTTTGGCCGGGGATATAACTGTATTTAGAGAGAAGCTGGTTTAAAAAATATATTATATGGAAAGAAAAACCAGATATGATTTTGAGCCTTGTCCTAGCTTCAGAGGAGGTGGTCAGTACAGTTACAGTTACATAAGGATGAAGTGCTGTAAACCAATATTCACAGTCTAAGATATGTAAATAAATACTCAAATTTGGCTTGTGTCAAGTCCTTCTCTGCAATATCCAAAGATCCAAACCAGTAGTTTTAGAGTGGATCTCAGTGATATTAGCAACTATTAAGTAAGAGTGAAAAGATAAACTCTGCAGAACTATTCAAATCATTATTTGAATAATATAAATCATTGAATACTATTCAATGGACAGAAGCAATACATGATTGAAATATTACAGAAAAAATCGGTCAGTGAAACAAGTGATAAACTTGAGGAATACACATAGAATAACAAAGAAAATGAATATGAATGTGATTTATGAAAGAGATAACATGGTACAAATTTAGAATTAATGGAATCAAAAATAAAACTGAACAATGATAGTTATGAAGGTTTCTTAAAGAACTGCTGGGTCTGACCTGCAGATCCTGATTGAGTGATGGATGAAAAAATGTATGCAGACACAGGTTTTTTGCCTGGCCGCATGGCTAGGGGACAGGGTCACTCACAGACATTGAAGAGGATGCCTTGAGGAGTCATAGCAGCTGCAGCCTGGACAAGCAGGCACTGCAGGCTTTTATGCAATACAGATTTAATGACAAAGGCCTTGAGTTAACACACTTGTGGGTAATTAACGTGGTCGCCCCCAACCTTCTGGAGAGAGCACATGTAGATCTACGGCATTTAGGGATTCTAGATTTTTAGTTTTAAGTTACTTTACATTTGCTGTTAAATTATCATGAAAGGTTCCCCAGAGATGTTGTTTCACCTTATCCCAACTATGTAATGATTGATTCCAAGGTAGAGAGGTGACACAGATGTGCTTAAGCTCCCGGTCACAGTTTAATTGCTGTTGGAAGGCCAGTGCATCTTGTTGCTCCCCCACATATTCCAAGGCAGCCTCAAGGGCATACAGACATGCAAGAATCTTTTGATCTATACCCTGTGGTAAGAGAAGTTCATTAGACACATTTCTGACCAAATTATCTATAAAAATAGCTGTTTGTACTGATTCAGTAATAGATGCTACAGCAACACTAGCAGTTTCTAAGATGACTATGGCTGAGACTACAAAGGCTGTAAGTGCAACTACGAATCATTTGTGTCTGACCTGGGACAAGGCACATTCTAAGGCGGCAAGGGCAGAGGAATCTTGCGAATCGCATATTAAATTGACTGGTAGGAAAGCCTCAGATTGTCTCCTCAATACCATGACCCTAGTAATATTTAAATTAGATATATTATAATTAATGATACAAGAGGTGTACCAAGCCTGTCCCTACAGTTGGGTCACAAATGTGGAGTTTTGGGGTGTAATGGAAATATTGGTCCCCAAAAGGAAAACATATGAATGGGTGGTACAAATCAGGCACTGATCAGTGTGATTATGAAAAAAGGTCACAGTATAATTGTGACTGGAATTATGATATGTCCCATCCCAGGTGTTAAGGGGGGTGATAAGAAGTCCCAGGTGCCATAAAGTGTCTAGTGGTGGCATGGACTCTACTTGGGGTCTGGGATATCCCATCCCCCTATCGGCCCAAATTATAGGGGAATGGGACATGGATATGAAACTGTCATTGATGCCACAATAGACACGGATATCAGTGTGACCACCCTGCAAATGACTGTGAGGGCTCCAGTCTAAGATGTTATAATTGCCCAGCTGGAGGTTACTAACCAGCTAGATATAGGGAGAGAGGGTTTTAGTCCTGGTATGTGAGCAAAAAACCCCTTCTAGGAAGCGTAGCCCTGGGGCCATCTGTCCTATTAACCCAGGAAGGGAGTGTTTAGTGGGAAAAACAAACAACTGAACTGAATATCATTGATCTATGCAATCTAGTTGCCTCTCAGAAATATCTTGCTCTACTTCCTCAATTTCCCTTTGTGCTGCAGGAGTTAAATACCTAGGAGAGTCTAGGGCAATATTGCCTTTTAAGATAGAAAACAGGTTCTGTAACTTAACAACAGTTATGCCTAGGGTGAGGTGAAGTCAGTTAATATTGTCTAGTAATTTATGATAATCATTTGAGGTGTGTAAGTTGCTAGTATTTAATTTAATCTTTTGAGGTCTTACTGACCGGGAAGTTAGTATGTACCCAAGATATTTCCAAGGAGAGGACATTTGTACTTTTTTAGGTACTATGATTAAACCTCTTAACTGTATATTCTTTACGACAGAGGCATATAAACTTAAAAGTACTGGCTCCATTGGGGCTGCTAGTAAAATATCATCCATAAAATGAATAATCTTACAACTAAGAAATTCTTTTCTACTGGGGAGTAAAGCCCGGTTTACATGATACTGACACATGGTAGGATTGTTTAGCATTCCTCGAGAAAGCACTTTCTGATGAAATTGGTAAGCTGGCCTTTCATTATTAATAGCTGGTATTGTAAGCACAAATTTTTCTATGTCCTGTTCTGCAAGGGGAATAATCTTTTAAGTCAATAATGATTATAGGCCAATCTTGAGGAATTACCACGGGGGAAGGGAGCCCCTGTTGAAGGGGCCCCATAGGTTGCAAATTAGCATTAATAGCACATAAGTCAAGCAAAAGTCTCCATTTACCAGACTTTTTGGGAATGACGAAAATGGGCAAATTCCAAGGGCTGTTTGATGGTTCTATATGGCCGGCTTTTAATTGCTCCTTAACTAATACATGGGCTGTTTGTAATTTAGCTCCCTTTAAAGGCTACTGTTCTACCCAAATTGGATCTTGAGAGAGCCATGTTAGGGGTAGGGGAGGGATAATAACAGCGGCCATTACTAGAAAGGGGTCTGCAAAGTGACCGCCTATTGGGCTAATAGGTACAGTCCACAAAATTAACAGGGATGGGCATGATTAGAGGTTGTACAACTGCTTTTCAACCATCCGAATTGCAACACGTTAGGGGGCACATGCTCTGCTTGGTTGTGTGCACTTCCCTGATGCCAACAATTTTTTGTTTCTGAGTGACTCAAGGCCAAGCTTCTGGCCAGTTTTGATCACCAATAATCAAAATATCTGCTCCTGCGTCCAATAAGCCAGTAAAATTCTTATTTCTAATTTTTAAAGTGATCATGATCAGCAATTAATTGATTCCAACATACTCCTGTGGCTTCTGTGCTTCGAAAACTTCCCTTTCCCCTTTCCTTTCCATTGGCATTGGGGACCCAGTATGGTAAAAGTAGTAACTGAGCTATCTTTGATCCAGGGGGAAGAATATACAGACCTTTACATTCCATCATAACTAATATCTCACCTTGATAATCACTACCAATTACCCCAGTGAGCACATTAATTCCTTTATTGGATAGGCTTGATCGCCCTAGGACTAATCCCATTGTTCCCGGAGGCAGTGGGCTCCAGATACCAGCTGCAACCCTTTTAGGGTCTTCTCCTTCTTTCAGCACTAATTTACTGGGGCAAAGTAAGTCCAGTCCTGTGCTTCCAGTGGTGGCTGCTCTGAGAGAGATGACTGTGGGCTTTCCATCTGACTGAGGAAAGCTGCTGGCATTGCTCCAGTTTGAAGCAGGGTCTGGGGCCGGCCCCCTCATGAAGTTCCCACCTGGTTACTTATGGGGTTGCTGTTTTTATCAAATTTGGACCTGTATTGATTTGCCCTATGTTTCCCCTTTTTACACTGGGGCATATAGAAGGGGTTCTTTCCCTGAGGTACCTTGGTCTCTATTATTGGTGTATTCCCTCTTCATATGACCTGGCTCTCCACATAGAAAACAATTTGGGTTTCTCTCCCTTTTCACTTTAGGAAGCCTTAATGCCATAGCCAATATTTTGGCTTTGTGTGTTCCAGTCCCCACCAGTTGACATGCTCATATAAGTTCCCCGACTGTGGCTGTCTTTCCTCTGATTGCCTGCATTGCTTGCAGCCGACATTAGCATTTTCATAAGCCAATTGCAACAATAAGATATCAGCGGCCCGGGCATGACTAATTTGTCTCTTAATTGCCTGGGTTAGCCGATTGATAAATTCAACAAGTGGTTCCTGAGGCCCTTGTCGAACATTTATAAACTATTGAACTCTGCTTTCGGCAATTTAGTCCCAAGTCCCGAGAGAGCACAAAGACACTTGTGCATAGGCCTGGGGATGCAAATTTAGTTGTTATTGTACATCAGCATGGGGACCCCTCTCCTGGAGCATAGCAGCTGTTATGTCTTGCCCGGACACTTGATTCTAGTTGGCTAGTCGCACAACTCATTATATTCTGCCCTCCAAAGGAGGTATTTGTCGGGTTCCAAAGTTGCTTTAGCTAGCACTGACCAGTCCCATGGGGTCATATGGAGGTTGTCTGCCATGGCGTCAATCATTCCTTTCATAAATGGGCTAGCAGCTCTGTTTTCTGTAATACTTTTTCTTAGGTATTTATAAGCGTTAAAATAAATGGGTTCACATACCTGATGGCCTTGTCAATCTTGCATTACTGGGCAGGCTAAGAGCTCCCCTTCTAATGCCACTTGCTAAGACAGGGTCGTAGCATATCCCTTGTCTTTTTTTCTAATTTATTAGAGGAGGCGGCTCAGGCAAAACCTCCTTTTCCTCTTTAGTATTTTTGACCAGAAACAGGAGGGCTGAGGGAGAAGGAGGAGCTGGTAGGGTAGGTGATGGTTCCTCCTCCCTTCCCTTTTTAGGCTCTTCTGTGTAAAGTGGGACCAGATCCACCCTAACCAAAGCCCATAATGTTAGAGATGTTACTGGGACCTGTTGCCCTTGTGCATGATATTGTTTAAGATTTCTCCCCACTTGTTTCCAGGGCTGTAGGTCTAGCTTACCTTCTTCCAGGAACCATTAGTTATGGGAAACAAGTTTGCATTAGGTCCCTTAATTGAGCCTGTGAAACTGAGGCTCTGCTAGCTTTAAGCTGCTGCTTCAGTACTTTTATATACTGTTGCTGTTGAACTGGTAACTGTTGTCCCGTGATGAAACCCTAGCCTGAACAATTCCCTTGAACTTGGAAATTAAGTGGGCACCAATGACTTACTGATTTACTGACTGTGCAGTCTCTTCTCCTTCATTTTCGAGGGTTCCGTTGTGATCTGTTGCAGCGTTCCTCACACTGGGCACCACCTGCCACGTCTGACCCAGTGGTCAAGTGACAGATGAAAAAATGTACACAGACACAGGTTTTTTGCCTGGCCATGCAGCTGGGGAACCATGCTGCTCACAGACATCAAGGAGGATGCCATAAAGAGTCACAACAGCTGCAGCCTCGCTAAAGTCAGTGTTGTGGGCATTCATTCAGTACAGATTTAATGACAAAGGCCTTGAGTAAACACACTTGTGGGTAATTAACATGGTTTTGCCACCCCCCCCTCCCCCACAGAGCAGTCCTGCATGCAGATGATTAAAGGCCCTGTTCCAAGGCCTAGGTAAACTAACTTATCTAGATCAATTTCCTTACTCTTCCTTGTTATCTACCTTGAGAGAATTCAGCTGCCTTCAGCCAAATCCTTTCCCGAAGCTTTTGCAAAACCTCCCAGCATTCCAAGAAGGTTTGTGTCTTTTCCTCATAATTTTTATAACTTTTCCGACCACACTGACCAAACTCCTACAAAGAACCTGAAACCTGGAAGGTCTTATGATGTCTCCAAGTAAAAAGCACACTGTCATTTTAAGACACAGCCTAAAGAATTCAGAATCATGGAAGGTTAGGATACTGTCAGATTTCTCAATTATAATAAAGCGACTTATAGGCTATGGAGTTTTATTTTCAGAATTATCAAGCCAGTGTTCTCATCCTGACCATGTTTGTAAATGTTCTTAAAAATCTGTATGCAAAAGGCATTATGCATTGCATTTGTATCTTTTCTAATAAAAAGTCCATAGCTTTCATGAGATAAAACTACACAACCATTACCCTTTTCTTGTTTCTTTTGAGGAACACCCACTTTGTATCTTTTTGGTGAAAATATCAAAGTGCCCTGTCTTTGATGAGCACCTAACCTGCCAAGGGATGAGCACATAACCCAACCTAAATCAATAGGTTTTTCTCTCTTCCCTCCTTCCCTCTCTCTCCCTGTCTCCCTCCCTATCTTCTCTCTTTCTCTATCTTTCCTCCTTCTCTTCCTTTTTCTCATTCTCTCTCTCCCTTGCTCCTTTTAATTTTAACTAAAGTTATACAAATGTAGCAAACATAGTATAATGGTAGCCTCTGCAAAAGGCGCTACTAAAAGAATAAAAAGAAAAGCCACAAACTGGGAAAACACTTGCAAATCACATATTTGATAAAGGACGTTTATTCAATATATATAAAGAACTCTCAAAATGTAGTAATAAAGAAAACCAGTTCAATTTTTAAGAAATAGACAAAACAGGCCGGGCGCGGTGGCTCACGCCTGTAACCCAGTACTTTGGGAGGCCAAGGCGGGTGGATCACGAGGTCAGGATATTCAGACCATCCTGGCTAACATGGTGAAACCCCGTATCTACTAAAAATACAAAAAATTAGCTAGGCGTGGTGGCGGGCGCCTGTAGTCCCAGCTGCTCAGGAGGCCAAGGCAGGAGAATGGCATGAACCTGGGAGGCGGAGCTTGCAGTGAGCTGAGATTGTGCCACTGCACTCCAGCCTGGGTGACAGGGTGAGACTCTGTCTCAAAAAAAAAAAAAAAAAAAGAAAAAAGAAAAGAAATAGGCAAAACATATAAAACTATAACCAAAGAAATGAAGAGTACAATTATAATAAAATAATATTTTCGCCATCAAATGACAAATTTTTTATTCCATGTTTCCAAGAACATGTGAGGACATACACTCATACTTTCTTGTAGGAATGTAAACTGGTAAAACCTCTAGAAGAAAAATCTGACATTATACATCCTAGCATTTTAAACATGTTCATAATTTTTGGTTTATTAGGTTCCTTCTGTGTAGCTAAAATAAGGAAATATTAAATATGTGGTCAAATATCTATATTTAAAAATATTCTTTATAGGTTTTTATGATAGCAAAGAATGGAAATAAACTAAAGGCACAATAATAGGAAAATTATTGCATAAAATGTGGTACACAGACACATTACACAGCAGCCATCAAAAATTTTCCCTAATCAGAGAAAATGTTTCAGCTTTAATATTGAGTAAAATGATCATATTTCTTTAAGGATGTTAATATACTCTATCTACCTCAGCATAATAAACTATTAAGACCAAAATGTAAAAAAAAGTTACCTCTTTTTACTTAAAAAACATGAGATTCTGGGTAATGTTTTTAAATTGTCAATAGTTTTTGTCTCCATATTTTATTTTACTATGCTTTTTATAAAAAACATTATAAAAATAAACATTGTAGAAACAAACATTTCTTTTATGTGAGAAAATAAATGTTTCATTTATTTTAAGTAGTAAAGCAACTTTAACAGGGAAAAATGAAATTAAAATGTAAATCATCTGAGAATACTATAAATACCTCTAAGAAGATAAACTAGAAAATCTATAAGAAATGGATAAATTCCTGGACACATACATAAACTAGAAAATCTAGAAGACATGGATAAATTCCTGGACACATACACCCTCCCAAGACTAAACAAGAAAGAAGTTGAATCTCTGAATAGACCAATAACAGGTTGTGAAATTGAAGCAATAATTAATAGCCTACCAACCAAAACAAGTGCAGGACCAGAAGGATTCACAGCTGAATTCTACCAGAGGTAAAAAAAGGAGCTGGTACTATTCCTTCTGAAACTATTCCAATCAATAGAAAAAGAGGGAATCCTCCCCAACTCATTTTATGAGGCCAGCATTGTCCTGATACCAAAGCTTGCCAGAGACACAACAGAAAAAGAGAATTTTAGGCCAATATCTCTGGTGAACATCAGTGCGAAAATCCTCAATAAAATACTGGCAACCTGAATCCAGTAGCACATCAAAAAGCTTATCCACCAAGATCAAGTTGGTTTCATCCCTGTGATACAAGGCTGGTTCAATATATGCAAATCAATAAACGTAATCCATCACATAAGTAGAACCAAAGACAAAAACCACATGATTATCTCAATAGATGCAGAAAAGGCCTTCAGCAAACTTCAACAGCCCTTCATGCTAAAAACTCTCAATAAACTAGGTATTGATGTAACGTATCTCAAAATAATAAGAGCTATTTATGACTAACCCACAGCCATTATCATACTGAATAGGCAAAAACTGGAAGCATTCCCTTTGAAAATCGGCACAAGACAAGGATGCCCTCTCTCACCACTCCTATTCAACATAGTATTGGAAGTTCTGGCCAGGGTAATCAGGCAACAGAAAGAAATAAAGGGTATTCAATTAGGAAAAGAGGAAGTCAAATTGTCTCTGTTTGCAGATGACATGATTGTATATTTAGAAAACCCCATTGTCTCAGCCCAAAATCTCTTTAAGCTGATAAGCAACTTCAACAAAGTCTCAGGATACAAAATCAATGTGCAAAAATCACAAACATTCCTATACACCAATAATAGACAAATAGCCAAATCATGAGGGAACTCCCATTCACAATTACTATAAAGAGAATAAAATAGGAATCCAACTTACAAGGGATGTAAAGGACCTCTTCAAGGAGAACTACAAACCACTGCTCAATGAAAAAAAAGAGGACACAAACAAATGGAAGAACATTCCATGCTCATGGATAGGAAAAATCAATATCATGAAAATGGCCATACTGCCCAAATTAATTTATAGATTCAAGGCTATCCCCATCAAGCTACCACGAACTTTCTTCACAGAATTGCGAAAAAGTACTTTAAAATTCAAATGAAACCGAAAAAGAGCCTACATAGCCAAGACAATCCTAAGCAAAAAGAACAAAGCTGGAGGCATCACGGTACCTGACTTCAAACTATACTACAAGGCTACAGTAACCAAAACACCATGGTACTGGTAGCAAAACAGATATATAGAACAATGGAAAAGAATGGAGGCCTCAGAAATAACACTACACATTTACAACCATCTGATCTTTGACAAACCTGACAAAAACAAGCAATAGGGAAAGGATTTCCTATTTAACAAATGGTGCTGGGAAAACTGGCTACTCATATGTACAAAGCTGAACCTGGATCCCTTCCTTATACCATATACAAAAATTAACTCAAGACAGATTAAAGGCTTAAATGTAACACCTAACATCATAAAAACCCTAGAAGAAAACTTAGGCAATACCATTCAGGACACAGCCATAGGCAAAGACTTCATGACTAAAACATCAAAAGCAATGGCAACAAAAGCCAAAATAGACAAATGGGATCTAATTAAAGTAAAGAGCTTCTGCACAGCAAAAGAAACTATCATCAGAGTGAACAGGCAACCTACAGAACGGAATAAAATTTTTTCAATCTACCCATCTGACAAAGGAGTAATATCCAGAAACCACAAAGAACTTAAACAAATTTACAACAACAACAACAACAAAAAACATCTAAAAGTGGGCAATGGATATGAACAGACACTTCTCAAAAGAAGACATCTAGGCAGCCAACAGACATATGCAGAAATGTTCATCATCATTTGTCATTAGAGAAATGAAAATCAAAACCACAATGAGATACCATCTCATGTCAGTTACAATCGTGATTATTAAAAAGTCAAAAAACAATAGATGCTGGAGAAGATGTGGAGAAATAGGAATGCTTTTACACTGTTGGTGGGACTGCAAACTAGTTCAACCATTGTGGAAGACAGTGTGGTGATTCCTCAAGGATCTAGAACTAGAAATACATTTGACCCAGCAATCCCATTACGGGGCATATACCCAAAGGATTATAAATCATTCTACGATAAAGACACATGCACATGTATGTTTATTGTGGCACTATTGACAATAGCAAAGACTTGGAACCAATCCAAATGTCCATCAACGATAGACTGGATTAAGAAAATGTGGCACATATATACCATGGAATATTATGCAGCCATAAAAAAGCATGAGTTCATGTCCTTTGCAGGGACCTGGATGAAGCTGGAAACCATCGTTCTAAGCAAACTATCACAAGGACAGGAAACCAAACACCGCATGTTCTCACTCGTAAGTGGGAGTTGAGCAATGAGAACACTTGGACACAGGATTGGGAACATTACACACTGGGGCTGGCTGGGGGATGGATAGCATTAGCAGAAATACCTAATGTAAATGTGGAGTTGATGAATGTAGCACACCAACATGGCACATGTATACCTAGGTAACAAACCTGCACGTTGTGTACCCTAGAACTTAAAGTATAATAATAATAAAAAAAAAAGTAAAAAACCAGAAAGTAAATCTTGATTTATATTAATCATTTTAACACAAAGATTAAGAATAGTAATCTCAAATCAGCATCTTCTCCCAGAGAACTAAGCTAAGTGACTTAATTTCCAGTTTTATGTGAATACTTTTTTTTAATTTTATTTTTTTTTTATTTTTTTTATTTTTTTTATTATTTTTTTTTTTTTTTGAGACAAGGTCTCACTCTGTCACCCAGGCTGGAGTGCAGTGGCACGATCTCAGCTTACTGCAACCTCTGCTTCCCAGGTTCAAGTGATCTGCCCCGCTCAGCCTCCCCAGTAGCTGGGACTATCAGCAGACACCACCACGTCCAGCTAATTTTTGTATTTTTTGTAGAGACAGGGTTTCACCATGTTGCTCAGGCTGGTCACAAACTCCTGGGCTCAAGTGATCTGCCCACCTCGGCCTCCCAAAGTAGTGGGATTACAGGCATGAGACACCACGCCTGGCTGTGAATACATTTTTAAAGTTGAGTTTCGGAATACAGAGCAGACAGGTATAGGGAATCAAAGATCTTGCCTTAGCATTGGAGGATGGATGGAAAACATGTATGGCTATGTGAGGGTAGGCTAAGATTTTTATAAGAAAGAAAATTAGAGGTTGTTTTGTCTAATCTTCTTATTATGTAGATGGGCATCTGAGTCCTTGCTACTATTCTCATGTTTAAGAATCTATTAGTTAACTAATGTGTTAATTCAAATATTAATTCTAGTTAATATTTTCTATCCCCAGAATTCAAAATACTGACCACTCATCAGAATATCACTGGGATGTGAGACACCCAGTGTCTCAATAGCTTTCCTATTTGTTGTGGGGAGGGGGGGAGGGAAAGCAAGCAGGGATGTAAAGGAAATCTGTAGAATAATAAACGATGTTCATAAATGTGGCCGAAAATATGTTGGAATGAGGCTCTGCTGGATTTATTGCTAGAAAGCAGCTCCCTGTCAAACTGTGCCTGAGTGATTTCTGATAATGTCACCAAGTACTCCTTCCCATGTGCTCTCATGTTCTAGCATCAGCTTCTTCCTCAGCCTGGCAGTTACCTTTGTGCTGACAACCCTCCACCAATTGTCCTACCGCTGGCCATAACTGCCCTTATTCAGTGGCTGCTTCCAATACCACCATCTGGGCTCAGAAGAACAAATCTGCCCATTCATTGTCTGTCATAAAGATTAGATAGATACTTCTCTTTAATTCCTCATAGCACATCATCCCAGCTCCATAGCTAAAGAGGAAATGGAAATTTGTAACATATCTTTATTGAAGGACCAGGGATAACAGAAAGGAAACATAAGGGAACTTACAATCAGCCATCACCATCGTTTGAGCATATCATACAAAAGTAGGGCCCGTGAGTTTTCAACACACATACACATAAGCCGCTAATTATACAACTCTGTTTGCACCACCATGCACTCTAAACAGCAAGTAAGAAGCCATTCTCTTTCCAAATGTCCAAATTCTTGCTTTCTCCTGGATGCACATTTCCTTCTCAATAATTAGCCTAAACCTTATAATCTCTTTAAGCCTGAGATAAAAATACTTTGCCCATCACCAAGTTGTACAATCTTGGTTCATCTTGATATTTGTCATTTCTGAATTGTTAGAATATGTACATTTTCAACACTGAAATATAGGTATTATACTGCAATTTATTATCTTGCATTTATTTGTTTCTCTGAATGCTATCTCCACAGCTAGATGGCTCACATTCCAATGACAGGAACTACTATTTCTTTTGCTTTGCCCATAATACTTTGCATTAAACTGGACAAAGAGTAGCCTTTTGATACTCAAAGATTTGAGTGAATTTGACTTATAGCAGTAAAATAATTTGAGATTTGAGATATGAAGGTAATGGTCTTCAAATATTCTTTCCCTTTCTTTGGCGATTTAACTTAAATGCCTTAGCCCAAAATATAAGTACAAACAAAAATCATCGTAAGCAGTATCAGGAAACAATAAAGAATGGAATTCAGGATTAGAGAGAAAATAACTATGTACACATATGATTCGTTACTTGAATTTTATAATCCTGTCTTATTTTCTTCCCTTTTGTAACTTGCTTCAGCTCTTAATGACAAAAATAGTCTTTGAAGATCAGTCCAAGGAAACACTTGGATCAGTACTATCCTAAGCATATTAACCTGCTGACTAGGGACTATGTTAAAAAATGAAAATCTAACATTCATTCGCTGGAACAAGGACAAATAGAACAGAAAAACTGTTCACCTCCAGACTCAGGCAATTAGTTTTAACTATGTCTAGATGAGTGCTGCTACGAGAAGTAAATGCACTGAATAGTCACTATGAAAAAAGATAAATTGCAAAAGAAGCCAAGGTAAAAGTAAATATCCTAACAGAAGGCACTTGAAAATAAATCCCCACTACTATTATTTGAGGGTTCAAAATATAAAGATCTATTAAATTTTATTTTTAAACTCTCATAACTGTCCCCCATGGTAACACTCCAGGGCAATTCAGACGGAAAATTTAAATTAAGACCCATAGGTTGGATAGAAAGTACAAATGTACACAAAACCCTAACCTAATTGAACAAATGAAACTAGCATTCTTTTTTAAAAAAATAGTAATAAGCCTTCTGTTATGATTAGACAATGGGTAATCTGAAGATAATCAGATGTTTTAAGGATGTGGACATAGAACTACAACATGAGGCCGGGCGCGGTGTCTCAAGCCTGTAATCCCAGCACTTTGGGAGGCGGAGACGGGCGGATCACGAGGTCAGGAGATCGAGACCATCCTGGCTAACACGGTGAAACCCCGTCTCTACTTTAAAAATACAAAAAAAAACTAGCCGGGCGAGGTGGCGGGCGCCTGTAGTCCCAGCTACTCGGGAGGCTGAGGCAGGAGAATGGCATGAACCCGGGAGGCGGAGCTTGCAGTGAGCTGAGATCCGGCCACTGCACTCCAGCCTGGGCGGCAGAGCGAGACTCCTTTCCAAAAAAAAAAAAAAAAAAAAAAGAACTACAACATGACAAATATTCTTAAGATAATGTTTATCTTTCTCCAGACTGACAGAAATTTCTTTTTTTTTAAAAAAAAAAATCTTATTTTATTTGTGTCAAGAGTAATAGATACATATATACAGAAACAAATCTTTTAAAAGTATAAGTAAGTCTTTCTTCCTGTCTCCCAAGCCCAATTTTACCCCTCATATACAACCATTTTATTACTACTATTTCTGGATTTAGTTCTTCTTGAGTTTATCTTTATGACTACAAACAATACGCTTAAATCTTTACACTTCTATTTCTTTTATCAGCTGTCCTCTTTACCAGAGAAGATAAAAAATTGTTCATTTTCTCTGACACTCTCCCCTCCCCCTTCAATTTTTGTTACATTATTATTTTGGTCAGTATACTCTAAAATTTCAAGTAATAAGCATAAATATAATTTTAACTTGATTTTTAACTTTTATTTTTTTCAGGTTTTTTAAATTTTATTTTTTAAATTGACAAATAATTATGGATATACATAAGGTACACAGTAGTCTTTTGGTACATTATAATGTATAGTGATCAGATCATGGTAAATAGTATATCCACCATCTTGAACTTATTTTTTTAAACTTTAAATAGCACTTCGTAACTCTTTACTACAAATATGAAAGAATTAGTTCTTCTGTACCTCATTTTACACCTCCTTCCTCCTTCAACCTCCCAATTTCAGTCAGATACACTCTTATTTTACTGCCGATGATTATATAATTTGCTTTTTATTCTCTAACAATGATTAGTTCTTTAATTTTTTGCCTATAGTTGATTCTGAAAACTGAAAGCTAATGGAAAGCATTTACATTATTAATCACTAGGGAATCACACTGTATGATTGAATTTAAGGAAAAAGAAATCTAGCCTATAAAATTGAACCATGTGAATACAATATTCCAAGAGTGCAGGTCAATGACTTCTCACTATTTACTTGACCATCTCTCAAAGCCCTTGAATAGAAAGAAATAATTAAAGAAAGAATGAAGTTATATTTTCCAGAATTGTTTTAAATGTAAAATACTTAAGATTGAAAAGGCCCAAAAAGTGCCAGAGTAGAAATAAGGATAAAACCCACCCTGAGACACATTACAGTGGCATTTATGAATATACAAGATAAAGCGAACCTCTTTTGTTATTTACATGGAGAAAGAACAGATCACGTACAAAAAAAAAATAGAATTAGACTGATCTGAGATTTTTCAATAGCAATATAAGCATACAATAGAGTAGTCTTCAAAATATTGAAGAACTTAAAATCTAGAATTTTCCATGGCCAGGCGCAGTGGCTCACGCCTGTAATCCCAGCACTTTGGGAGGCCAAGGCGGGTGGATCATGAGGTCAGGAGATCAAGAGCATCCTGGCTAACACAGTGAAACTCTATCTCTACTAAAAATACAAAAAATTAGTTGGGCATGGTGGCAGGTGTCTGTAGTCCCAGCTACTCAGGAGGCTGAGGCAGGAGAATGGTGTGAACCCAGGACACGGAGCTTGCTTTGAGCCACTGCACTCCACCTGGGCAACAGAGCGAGACTCCATCTTATATATATATAGATAGATTTTTCCATATTGCCATTAAAATGTGAAGACATAGTAAAGTATTCTCAAATATGTAATATCTCAGAAGCTTTGCTGCTCTAGATTTTCTCTTGAATTCTCAATTATTATCACACAGCTGATACAAGGCAGACACCCAATAAACATACAATAAAGAAAGGAAGAAAAAAATAGGAAGGAGAGAGAAAGGGAGTGAGAAAGGCAGAAAAAAAATTCTAAAGTAAACGCAGTAACAAGTTTCATGAAAACACAAAAACATAAACACTGTTTCATATGTGGTTAATAATACAGTATTTGCTATGCCAAGGCTTACTTTGAAAACAATTCTGGATACTTAAATAAGAAGAGAAACAAATTCAAAAAATGATGTACATGAAATATGAAATAAGGGTGAGCAAGTATTTTGGTGAAGTTTAGTGTTGCCTTTATAAAAATATCTGAAACTAACTATTTGGCCTTTAAAAAACCTATGCTATAACATTGATGAACCTTGAGGATATTATGCTAAGGGAAATAAGCTGGTTACAAAAAGACAAATGCTACATGATGTCATTTACATGAGATATCGAAAGTACTCAAACTCTCAGAACTGAAAGTAGAACGGTGGTCGCCGGGGTTGAGCAGAGGAAGAGAAGGGGAGGTGTTGCTCAGAGGAATAGAATTTTAGTTTTGCAAGATAAAAAATGTTCTAGGCTGACTCTGAGCATACTGTGTATGGGTTAGCATACTGTGTATGGGTTAGCCCTACTCTACAAGGAGCCATTAAAAAACAAACAAACAAAACACGGTCTAGAGGCCTGTTGCACAACAATGGGCACATAGTTAACAGTACTGTACTATATACTTAAAATGTTTATGATGGTAAATTTTGTTATGTGTTTTTTACCACAGTAAACAAAATACCTAAAACTAGACCTTCCATCTCTGCAATTAACTAGCAACATAAGATAGCTGCCTTTTAATTCCTCCTTAGGGAACACATGGTAACTATTAGGTTTTTAAAATACCTTCAAACTATTCTACTGTTTTCTGGGTTCCTGTTTCCTCAGTACTCTTCTTACTTCTATGGCTAGAGACCTAAACTAAGCCAATCAGACCTCCTTTTTTAGTGTTATTGACTGAATCATGCCTCACCCCTTCAAATTCATATGTTGAAGCCCTGATATTAGTACCTCAGATGTGACCATATTTAGAGATAGGGCCTTTAAGGGGTAATTGTTAAAATACGGCTTTAGGATATGCAAATCCAATATAACTGGCATTTTTACAAGAGAAAGAAACCAGGCATGTGCATGCACAATGGCTATGTGAAGACACAGTGAGAAGGAAGCCATCTGCAATGCAAGAAGAGAGGCCCCAGGAAAAATCACACTTCTCAACACCTGGTTCTTGGACTTCTAGCCTCCAGAATTTTGAGAAAATTAATTTCTGTCATTTGAGGCACCCATTGTGTGGTATTCTATTATAGCAGCCCTAGTAAACTACTACACTCAGAAAAGTTATTTTGAATAAAGATACAAAAAATCCAAGATGGTTGATGTGGTGGTGCACTGTGAAGCAGTTCCATGAATGGCTAACATTTTGGGCAGAAAACAGAATATATATATATGTATCTCAATGTCCAGGAACAGTTGGTCCAATTAGAAAACTGTAAAAGAGGGTAAGGATATACAGTGATGCAGGATGAAGTCCCATTTTAGGGTAGTTAGAAAGGTAGGTATTGAGAATTTTGTTCATTATATGCTTTTCTATAAAGACTCAGGGAATATATTTTCTGTGTCCATAAGAGATCCAGGTACATTTATAGGCAGCTGGTTTATTTACACCATGTTAAAGCCATGACACTTGCAAATGTTCAGGTTACCTACATAACATGTGTAACTTATACTTAGAAACCAGAAAGAAAAGATAGGTTACCAATGATGAAAGAAAATTGGACAGATAGCTGATATCCTAACAGCAACAACAGAAGAGACCAAAGAAAGGGAAAAACTATTTGTAATCACATTTTAAACCTGGTCCTAATACCAGGTGTATCTCTGTTAAAGTCATGGCTATAATAAGTTACTGATGTTGAACATTTCAATTAGCATAATAGCAAATAAAAATACTATTTGTTTCCCTAGGAAATAGATTCTGAAAAAAGTACTATTTGTAATGTATCAACAATACATATATAATCTCTACTCTTCAAAACAATTCTAAAAATAGGCATTATTATCTCTATTTTATAAAACAGAACTAGAGACTCAGAGAAGTTAAATTACCTAAAACCACACAACTAATAAAAATTAGAGCTCAAACTCAGATCCACTGTTAGATTCCAAAGTCCATATTCTATATATTACAACACAGGTCTTCTAATTTGTCTTGTTCTAGATGTATGCTCATCAAGAAAATGTTGTAGCCCTACTGGTACCCTGCCCCAGCCAAAACATGTGCAGTCTGCAGTACTGCCACATCTGCAGGCATGCACGAGTGAGCACAGATCCTGCTGCCACTGCCCTGATGAAGCACTTTGGCCAGTGCCACCATTCGGAGAGTTGTGGTGAGTGGACCAGGAATACCTCAGCCCCTCCAACACAGCAGGTTCCTAAACTTGAGGGGCCAGAGAACAAAGGCCTGGTACCAGAGGGTACCAGCCCCCCAGAGTCAGTACCAGGAGTGCTGAGCTGAGCCTTGGCCCCTTAAAATCTTCCAGAAACTAAGCTAATTGACTAAACCCACCATATACCACAATCAAACCCTCAAGGGAATCAAAGAAGATTAAAGCAATAAATCCATCTAAAGGACAGTGAATTCAAACACTGAAGGAACATCAGCCCACACAGATGAGAAAAAACCAGTGCAAGAACTCTGGCAACTCAAAAAGCCAGAGTGTCCTCTTGCCTTCAAATGACTGCACTAGTTCCCCAGTGATGGTTCTTAATCAGCCTGAAATGGCTGAAATGACAAAAATAGAATTCAGAATATAGATAGGAATGAAGATCATTGAGCTTCAGGAAAAAGTCAAAACCTAATCCAAGGAATCTAAGAAATACAGTAAAATGATACAGGAGCCAAAAGACAAAATGGTCATTTTAAGAAACAACCAACCTGATCTAATAGAACTGAAAAACAAACTTAAAGAATTTCATAACTCATTCAGACAAAAAAAGAAAAAAGCAAAAAGAATAAAGAAGAATGAATAAAGCCTTTGAGAAATGTAAGATTATGTAAAGAGACTGAATCTATAACTCACTGGCATCCGTAAAAGAGACAGAGAGAAAGCAAGCAACTTGGCAAACATATTTGAGGATATCATCCGTGAAAATTTCCCCAAACTCACTAGAGAGGAAACATTTAAATTCAGAAAATGTCAATAACCTATGTAAGATACTATACAAGATGAACATCTCCAAAACACACAGTCATCAGATTCTCCAAGATCAAAATGAAAGAAAAAACGTTAAAGGCAGCTAGAGATAAGGGGCAGATCAGCTAATAAAGCAACCCTATCAGGCTAACAACGAAACTTTCAGCAGAACCTGAAAAGCCAGAAGACATCAAGGAGCCTATATTCAGCATTCTTAAAGAAATTCCAGCTAACAATTTTATAGCCAGCCAAACTAAGCTTCGTAAGCAAAAGAAAAGTAAGATCCTTTTCAGATAAGCAAGGAATTTGTTACCACCATACCTGCTTTACAAGAGGTCCTTGAAGGAGTACAAAATATGGAAAGGAAAGACTGTTACTGGCCATCACAAAAATATGCTAAGTACATAGACCATTCACTCTATAAAGTAAGTACACAATCAAGTCTGCATAATAACCAGCTAACAACACAATGAATGGATCAAATATGCACATATTCATATAAATCTTGAATGTATATGGAATAAATGCCCCAATTAAAAGGCACCGAGTGGCAAGTTGGATGAAGAAACAATACCTAACAGTATGCTGTCTTCAAGACACCCATCTCACAAGCAGTGACACCCATAGCCTCAAAGTAAAGGGCTGGAGAAAAATTTACCAAGCAAATAGAAAACAGAAAAAAGCAGGGGTTGCTATTCTAATTTCAAACAAAACAGACTTTACACCAGCAATGATCAAAAAAGACAAAGAAGGGCATTACATGTTAGTAGAGGGTTCAACTCAACATTGTTCTCACTCATAGGTGGGAACTGAACAATGAGATCACTTGGACTCAGGAAGGGGAACATCACACACCGGGGCCTATCATGGGGAGGGGGGTGGGGGGAGGGATTGCATTGGGAGTTATACCTGATGTAAATGACGAGTTGATGGGTGCAGCACACCAACATGGCACAAGTATACATATGTAACAAACCTGCACGTTATGCACATGTACCCTACAACTTAAAGTATAATAATAATAAATAAATTAAAAAAAAAAAAAAAGAAGACCTAACTATCCTAAATACATAAGTGTCCAATACAGGAGCACCCAGATTCATAAAACAAGTTCTTACAGACTTTCAAAGAGACTTAGACTCCCACACAATAATAGTGGGAGATTTCAACACCCTACTGACAGAATTAGATCACTGCAGTAGAAAACTAATAAAGATACTCAGGACCTTAACTTGACACTTAACCAAATGGACCTAACAGAGACTAACAGAAGTCGCCACCCCAAAACAACAGAATATACATCATTCTCATCAGCACATGGCACATACTCTAAAACTGACCACACCATTGGCCATAAAACAATTCACAGCAAATTCAAAAAAGCAAAATCCTACCAACCATACTCTTGCACCACAGCAAAATAAAAATTGAAATCAATACTAAGATCACCCACAATCATACAATTACATGGAAGCTAAACAACCTGCTTCTGGATGGCTTTGGGGTAAACAATAAAATTAAGAGAGAAATCAAGACATTCTTTGAAACTAAAGAGAATAGACACAATGTATCAGAATCTCTAGGATACAACTAAAGCAATGTTAAGAGAGAAGTTTATCATGCTGTAGAAAGATCTCAAGTTAACAAACTAACATCACACCTAGAGGAACTAGAAAACAAAAGCAAACCAACTCCAAAGCTAGCAGAAGACAAGAAATAACCAAAATCATAGCTGAACTGAATAAAATTGAGATGCAAAAAAAAATACCAAAAAATCAGTGGATCTAGGAATTGGTTTTTTGAACAAACTAATATGCTTGGTAGACTGCTAGGTAGACTAATAAAGAAAAAAAAAGAGAGAAGATCCAAATAAACACAATCAGAAATGACAAAGGGGACATTGCTATGAACCCGACAGAAATATAAAAACCCTCAGAGACTACTATGAACACCTCTATGCACACAAACTAGAACACCTAGAAGAAACAGATAATTTCCTGGAAACATACAACCTTCTAGGACTGAACCAAGAAGAAAATTGTATCCCTGAACAGATCAATAATGAGTTCCAAAATTGAATCAGTGATGAAAATCCTACCATCCAGAAAATACACAGGACCAGACAGATTCAAAGCTGGATTCTACCAGATGTATAAAAAAGGGCTGGTACCATTCCTACTGAAACTATTACAAAAAATTGAAGAAGAGGGATTCTTCCCTAACTCATTCTATGAGGCCAGCATCATCCTGATACCAGAACCTGACAGAGACACAACAAAAAATAAATAAATCTTTGCACAATATCCTTGATGAAAACAGATGCAAAAATTCTCAACAAAATACTAGCAAAACAAATCCAGCAACACATCAAAAAGCTGATCCACCACAATCAAGTAGGGGTTCTCCCTGGGATGCAAAGTTGGTTCAACATATGCAAATCAATAAATGTGATTCATCACATAAATAGAGCTGAAGACAAAAACCACATGATCATCTCAATAGATGCAGAAAAGCCTTTTGATAAATTGAGCTTTCCTTCATGTTTAAAACCCTCAACAAACTAGGCATTGAGGCAACATACCTCAAAATAATGAGAGCCATATATGAAAAACCAACAGCCAACATCATATTGAAATTGGATCCCTTCCTTACACCATATACAAAAATCAACTCAAGATGGATTAAAGACTTAAATGTAAAACCTAAAACTATAAAAACCCTGAAAGATAACCTAGGCAATACCATTTAGATATAGGCCCTGGAAAGATTTCACGATGAAGACACCAAAAGCAATTGCAACAAAAACAAAAATAGACAAATGGGATGTAATTAAACTAAAGAGTTTCAGTACAGAAAAAAGAATGTATTATCAGCGTAAAGAGACAACCGAGAGAATGGAAGAAATATTTGCAAACTATACATCTAACAAAAGTCTAATATCCAGAATCTATAAGGAACTTAAACTAACCAGTAAATGCCAACCAAAATCCCATTAAAAATTTGCAAAGGACATGAACAGATACTTTTCAAAAGAAGACATATATGTGGACAACAAGCACATAAAATAATGTTCATTATCACTAATCATTACAGAAATGCAAATCAAAAGCACAGTTAGATACCATCTCACACCAGTCAGAAAGGCTATTACTAAAAAGTCAAAAAAATAACAGATGCTGGCGAAGTTGCAGAGAAAAGGGAATGCTCATACACTGTTGGTTAGGGTGTAAATTAGTTTAGTTATTGTGAAAAGCAGTGTGGCAATTGTTTAAAAAACTTAAAACAGAAATACCATTCAACCAAGCAATTCCTTTATTGTATACATACCCAAAGGAATATAAATCATTCTACCACAAAGACACATGCACGTGTATGTTCCTCACAGCACTATTCACAATGGCAGAGACATGGAATCAACCTAAATGCATATCAATTGGTGGTACATATGCACCATGGAATACTACACAATGAGATCATGTCCTTTGGAGCCACATGGTTGAAGCTGATCGCCATTATCCTAAGTGAACTAATACAGGAACAGAAAACCATGTATCACAAGTTCTCACTTATAAGTGGTAGCTAAACATTGAGTATACATGTACCCAAAGAAGGGAAAAATAGATACCAGCACCTACTTGAGGATATGGGGTGGAAGGAGGGTGAGGATCGAGAAACCACCTATTCAGGACTATGCTTGTTACTTGGGTAATGAAATAATCTGTACACCAAACCCCTATGACATACATTTTACCTATATAACAAATCTTCACATGGCCCTGTGCAACTAAAATAAAAGTTTTTTTAAAAAATAGAAAAAAGGAAAGCTTTGTATTATAATCCTAATTTCCATATAAATTTTGTTTTTAGGAAATAAAATTGCATACTCTTTTTGCATATAGTTTCTAAAAGATATATTTGAAATATTAGGAAATTTACATAAATTTTATTTATACAAATATTTAGAAGCATGCCTATGATTTTAAAAATTGAGTGTACTTGTCACAAATGTATGCATTTTGTAAAACCTAATTTTGCCTAATTATATAAGTAAAATGCCATCTTTAATATATAAAGTACTAATCTAACATCAGAAGGACATAAACATTGAAATTGTTTTAGTACAGATGAAACGTTAGTACTACTCTACCTTTCTTTCTTACTTGATTTTCTTTATACCTCTTCCATCCTTCCAATTGCAAAATAATTAGTTGTGATTAAGTATTAAACACCCAGAATAGTCTGACCCACACAAAAAGAATCAAATTCATGTCCTTGGCCTCTTTAGAGCAGTTTCACTAATCATCATTATCCTAATTTACTTTAAAAAATTCTAAGAGCAATTATTGTCTGTAGAGTTCTTTTAGCAATTAATCATGTACTACTTTGTGACATACCTATTGTTCTCTTGAGCTGTTATTTAACTATTTTGATATTTATTTTATGCTATAATTCATCTTATATATTATCACAAAATTATCTTCCTAAAGCACAGATACTATGATTATATCATTGCGCTACTCAAAAACCGTGAAAGGCACATTCTCATAACCCCCTCTGGCTTCAAGCTCCTTGCTTCCACTGAATGGTGTATTGTAGAGATCACACTGTTCCACTGCACTGTCTATTCTTCCTCTCAGGGACCTTGCAGTGACAGAATAGTAGACATCCAAAGATGTCTACACACTATGCCCCAAAACCTGTGTATATTGCCTTCCGTGTCAAAGGGGGCTTTGCATATGTGCTTAGGAATCTTCAGATGGAAAAATTATTCTGGATTACCTAACTGGGCCATATAAGAATACTCACACCACATAAAAGTACTTATAAAGAAAAGAGGGAAGCGGGAGAGCCAGAATCAGACGAGATGTGATGATAGAAGCAGGGGTCAGACAGGGAGATGGAGATTTGAAGAGGTTATGTTGCTAGATTTGAAGATGGAGGAAGGAGCCACAAACCAGAGAATATGGGAAACCTCTAGAACCTGGAAAAAACAGAAATAGCTTCTCCCATAGAGCTTCCAGAAAGAACTAGCCCTGCTGGCACCTTGACTTTAGCCCCACAGGACCCATTTTCAGACTTCTGACCTCCAGAAATGAAAGATAATATGTTTGTGGCTGGGTGCTGTGGTGCATGCCTGTAGTCCCAGATACTCAGGAGGCTGAGGCAGGAGAATTTCTTGCGTCCAGGAGTTCCAGTCCAGCCTGGGTAACATAGCAAGACCACAACTCAAAAGAAAAGAAAAGAAAAGGAGAAGAGAAGAGAAGAGAAAAGAAGAGAAAAAAGACAGGACAGAGAGGAGAGGAGAGGAGAGGGAAAAGAAAAGAAAGAAAAGAAGAGAAAAGAAAAGAAAAGAAAAGAAGACATGCTATAACCTGAATTTAACATGTAAGAAAGTATTACATTGTCCTTTTGCTGAAGGTTTCTGTGGTTGCTTTTGAATCTTCTGTCAAAGAGTTCAATGGATCTAAACTTAGTAGGACATGATTTTTATTTGCTCTTCTTTAGTGATGATAGTTTACAAAGAACTACATGCAACTGCACCAAATACTCTCTGTGACCTATTGTAAGTAGTTTCAAAACATTTGCCCATAATTATTTTCTCTGTTTTCTTTGTTTTTCTCACAATCTGAAATGGGCAGAGATCTTTGAATTAGAATTATGACTATAGCCTAGGTTTTCAGAGGAAGAGATATACCAGAGACCAAGAGGTCACATTAGATTGTACCAACCAACAGGTCTAGGAATACAGACAACTAGAAAGCCAGCAACAAAGTGAGTAGTCAAAAACCAAGCAGAAATCTTGACAAAGGAATGCCAGAAATATTATAGAATGCTATTATTAACCCAATTACTTGTCCCTGTCTCCTAACTTCTCAGAAAGTGAATAGAAAGATCATTGAATGTAACAATATGAGAAAGGTTTAGGCCATCTGGAGTTTTTCTTACCCTTTGTACAGAGAAAAAAATATGGATAATTGGCTTGACAAGAAGAAACCAAAAGTGTGATATTAAATGCCAAATAAAAAATTTACTTCATAAATGTCATGCTTGAATCCAAAATTTAAAAAACTGGCACGTAGACATAATCTGCATTTGATTTTGCATTACCTGAGTGAGAGCACTCTATATTCAGAAAATAATGTTTCTGGTTTTTGATGTTCGCATGCCTCATTCAGAACAGAGTTTTATTTTTAAGATTTAAAGACTGTTGGCTATTATTAAAAAGTAAAAACAAAAAACAAACAAACAAACAAAAAACCAGATGCCGGCAAGGTTGCAGAGAAAAAGGAACACTTATACACTGCTGGTGGAAGTGTAAATTAGTTCAGCCATTGTGGAAAGCAGTATGGCAATTCCTCAAAGACCCAAAAGCAGAACTTCCATCTGACCATTTGACCCAGCAATCCCATTACTGGGTATATAGCCAGAGAAATATAAATCATCCTACCATAAAGACATATCCACATGAATGTTCATTGCAGCACTCTTCGCAATAGCAAAAACATGGAATCAACCTAAATGCCCATCAATGACAGATTGGAGAAAGAAAATGTGGTACATATACACCATGGAACATGTAATATTATGCAGCCATAAAACAGAATGAGATCGTGTCTTTTGCAGGAACGTGGATGAACCTGGAGGGCACTAACCTTAGCAAACTATTGCAGGAACAGAAAACCAAATACCACATGTTTTCAAAAGTGGGAGGTGAATTATAAGAACTTATGAACACAAAGAAGGAAATGACAGATACTGGGGTCTACTTGAGGGTGAAGGGTGGGAGGAGGGAGAGGAGCAGAAAATACAACTGTTGTGTACTGGACTTAATACCTGGGTTATGAAATAATCTATACAACAAACTCCATGACACATGTTTACCTATATAACAAACCTTCACATGTACCCCCAAACCTGGAATAAATGTTAAAAAAAAAAAAGATTGGAATAGTTGAAGCATGATTAATAGTGATTAATTACATAATCAAAATTTCAAAGGACAGAGGTTATATTTGATTATTTACTTACAATCAAGTAAATAGTCAACTGTGACTTAAAAAAAATTATTTATTTACAACTGACTTCCACCACTGAAGGCTCGAATTTCTGATAATGGGTATTGTTCTTTTAAAGTTCTCGCCTGAAAAAGTGGCAAATCTCCCCACAAACTCCTCAAATGTAAGCTCAGGGGCCACAATATAAAAAACATGGGATTATTATTTTTTTTAAAAAAAGAAAAACCAATAACATCACATAAAATTCAATAGAAAACTGACAGCAGTCAAAATGCTCCCAAATGAACAAACCTCAACTTCACATATTTTTTAATGGAAGTATATTTCATGGTAAAGGCCTGTTCTCAGTTAACGTGGTTCTCCACCGGCACTCTCCCTCTGTGCCACAGGATTAGCCTCCTGTGGCTACTCAAAATCTCCTGTGGATATAAGCTGCTCTGAAAAGATGTTTGATTTTGTTGATTTGTCTTACACTAGGTCTTTATCTACTATCTCCTGTAGCTTCCTCTGCTTTAGAAGGAGATATCACCAAGTGTAATCTCAAGTGTATTATTGAGAAGCATTCCACTGTAATATCTTCCATAATTTGTTTATCCATTCACCTTCTGATAGACATTTGAGTGGTTTCTAGGTCTTATCTATTGCAAATTACACTACTGTAAACATTTGTGGCCCTGTCTTTGTGTGGACACTTGATTTTCTTCTTTTAAGAGATGAGGTCTTCCTATGTTGCCCAGGTTAGGGGCAGTGGCCATTCACAGGCACAGTCATAGGACACTACGGAACTCCATGGTTCAAGTGATTCCCCCCACCTCACCCTCCCAAGTAGCTGGGACTACAGGCTTGCACCACTGTGCTTGGCTATTTCTCTTGAGTGAATAGCTAGAAATGAAATTGTTGGATCACACGAAGGATGTATGTTTAGTTTCTTAAGAAACTGTCAAACTGCTGTCAAAAGTGGTTGTACCATGTTATATTCCTATCAACAGTGTATATGAGTTCTGTTTCCTAAACATCTTTGCCAAAATCAGTCTTTTTAAATTTTAGCCATTCTAGTAGGTGTATAATGGAATCACATTGTGATTTTTAATTTGTGCATCCCTTATTACTAATGATGTTGAGTATTTTTCATGTGCTTATTGGCCATTTGTATATCTTCTTTAGTGAAGTGTCTGTTCAAATGTTTTTGCTCATTTCTGGGAATTTTTTTTTAACTATTGAGTTTTTTATATATTCTGGCCAAGAGCCATGTATCATATACATGATTTGAAAGTATTGTCTACCCAATTCATGTTTTTTATTCTCCAACCAGCTTCCTCCGCAGAGCATAAGTTGTTAACTTTGATGAAGTCCAATTTACCAATTTATGTAAATGAATGGTGATTTTGGTGTCATATCCAAGAAAGTATTATGTAACCCAGTGTTATCTCCTATATTTTTCTGTGCCTATTTAGATGAATCATGTAATTTTTCTTTTTAGTTTGTTAATGTGGTAAATTACATCAATTGTTTTTCAAATGTTTACTCAATCTTGCATTCCTGGAATAAACCTCACTTAGTCATTATGTATTATCTTTTTTACATAGTTTTTATTAGATTTGCAAAAAAAAGTTTTAACAATTGCTATGTATGATTATAAGAAATAGTGATCTGTAGTTTTATTTCCTTGCAATATCTTTTTTTTTTTTTTTTTTGGTCTTTTTAATTAAGATAGGGTCTCACTCTGTCACCAAGAGGGCAGTTGCACAATCATGGCTCAGCTCACTGCCATTTGACTTCCTGGGCTTGGGTGATCTTTTCGCATCAGCCTACATGCGCATGCCACCATGCCCAATTTTTTTGTACTTTTTGTAGAGATGGGATTTTGCCATGTTGCCCAGGCTGATCTCAAATTCTGGGACTCAAGCCATCTACCCACCTTAACCTCCCAAAGAGGCTTCCTAATTTATTCTGTAAGGCCAAAAAGTACTCTTATTCCTAAACAACAAAAAAAAAGGTATTAATACCCAAAGTACTCATATATGCACACAAAAATTAAATATTTTTTTTGTTTGAGTATAAGAGTACTTTAACGCTCATAGAATGAATTAGGAAGTATTCCCCCATTTTCAACTTTCTGGAAGAGTTTGTGGGGAATTGGTGTTATTTCTTCCTTAAATGTTCGTTGGAATTCACCAATGAAACCAACTGGATCTGAAGTTTTCATCGTAGTAAGGTTGTTCACTACAAGTTCTATGTCTTTCATAGACATAGGGCTATTCAGTTTATTTCTTCTTTAATGAGCTTGGTGGTCTGTGTCTTTAAAGGAATTTGTTCATTTGATCTCAGTTGTCTTATTTATTGGCATAATGTTGTTCATAATTGTTAAGTCAGAAACTGTCAAAGGTCAGAGATCTTCTCCTGCTTGCAAGCCAGTAAGTTAGCCTGCCACAGTTGTATAGATATATAGATATAGCTATCTTGACAGGAGAAAAATGTTTTTCTGGATAAGACAAATAAGTTATTATTTACAGCAAAAAAAAAGCCAGAGCAGCTTCTTTCCAGAAAGAAAGAAGCTTTCTGGAGCAATTTTCCCAGCTCCAGTCTCCATGGGCCAACATGAATGAGAGTGAGATATTACTTGTGCATGTAACAGAAATGCATCCAAGGAGAGGAATTCTAAATTTATGAGGTTCAGAGCTTATATAGGGACTGCTGGCATATATGCCCGTTTTCGTTTCTGGAGAGAAAAAGAGAGAGTATGTTTTATTCTGAAATGTATACAAATTCTCTCCAGGAAAGAAGGGGAAGTTCTTTATCTTTATTATTTTGGAATGTAAGCAAATGTCTCCAAAGGAGACAGATCTCTAAATTTCTAGCTTTCAAGGCCTTTGCTATTCAAACATTACCCCTTGCTTTGAAGATATGAATCCTAAAGAAATATGAAAATGTTCATGGAGAATTGTCTGCCAACACCAAATACCATACATACTATTATAAACACAACAAACTCCTGTCCTCAGAGGAGGCCACTCAAAAATCCATCTGGCTACTACATCAAGAGGCAATGTCATAAGACCACTATTATCTAGAGGATGTCCAGGACCCTGTAATTTGAGTAGAGGAATCTGATTCAAATATATACATTCATGCCATCTTGTGGCCCTGCAACCCCTAGGGCCCCATTATCTCTACAATCTAGGATGAGGTTCCACATCCAGTTTCCAATCAGAAGAAGAAAAAGAATGTGAGAAAGGCCTACCTTCTCTCTTAAAGGACTGTGGTAGCCAGCCTCCAAGATGCACCTCCACCACCAGTGAATCCCACCTCTGCGTATCCACACTTCTTCTGTAGTACTCTCCCACATTGAAAGGAGCTGACCTGTATAACCAATCTGATATTGTGGCAATGAACACATATAACTTTTGAGTCCAGGTCACAAAAGATATTGCAGCTTCTGCCTTCCTCTCTTGCTATGGGGAAAGACAGATGTCATGTTATGAAGACACTCAGGTAGTCTTTTCAGGAGATGCATGTGAAGGAAAAAAAAAAAACAAAAAACAAAAAACTGAGGTATCCTGCCAAAGGCCACGTAAATAAGTCATTTTGGAAGTGAAACCTCCAGTCCTGCCTTCAGATGACCGCAGCCCCATTGCCATCTTGACTACAACCAAGACTGTGATCTAGAACCATGCAGCAAAGCCAATTCTGAATTTGCAACTCCATAGAAACTGTATGAAATAATGTTTATTGTTATTTTAGGCTATTATTTGTATAGTAAGAGATAACTAATATAATGGTATTCATTACTTCCATTCACATTTCACTGGTAAAAATTTACTTGGACCACATATGACCAAAAGAGTGTAAGAAATGTAGGTTAGCCATATACCCAGTAAGAAAAGAAGAAAAGCTTTCGGTGGACAGCTGGTATTATCTGCAAAACACATTCTAATATCTGGACATTATCTAACCTGTGCCTCAGTATCTCCTTTATTTTAGGTTCAGGGGTACATGTGAAGGTTTGTTACATAGGTAAACTTATGTCACAGAGGTTTGTTGCACAGATTGAATCACCTAGTACTAAGCCCGTATACAACAGTTATCTTTTCTGCTCCTCTCCCTCCCCCTACCCTCCACTCTCAAGTAGACTCCCTCCTCCTACCCTCCACTCTCAAGAAAGTTGTTTCTTTCTTTGTTTATAAGTTCTTATCATTTAGTTCCCACTTATAAGTGAGAACATGTGGTATTTGGTTTTCTGTTCTTGTATCAGTTTGCTAAGGATAATAGCCTCCAGCTCCATCCATGTTCCTGCAAAAGACTTGCTCTCATTCTTTTTTATGGCTGCATAGTTTTCCATGGTGTATGTATACTTCATTTTCTTTATCCAGTCTACCACTGATGGGCATTTAGGTTGATTTCATGTCTTTTTTACTGTGAACAGTGCTGCAATGAACATTTATGTGGATGTGTTTTTACGGGAAAATGATTTATATTCCTCTGGGTATATGCCTAGGAATGGGATCAAATGATGGTTCTGTTTTTAGGCCTTTGAGGAATCCCCATACTGTTTTCCACAATAGCTGAACTAATTTGCACTCCCACCAGCAATGTAAAAGTGTTCCCTTCTCCACAACCTTGCCAGCATCTGTTATGTTTTTGACTTTTTAATAATATCAACTCTGACTGGTGTGAGATGGAATCTCATCATAGTTTTGATTTACATTTATCTAATGATAAATCATATTGAGCTCTTTCTCATATGCTTGTTGGTCACCTTTATGTCTTTTTTGAGAAGTGTCTGTTCATGTTCTTTACCCACTTTTTAATGGGGTTCTTTGTTTTTCTCTTGTAAATTTGTTTAAGTTCTTTAAAGATGCTGGATATTAGATGGCAGTCGGGTGTATAGTTTGCAAATATTTTCTCCTGTTCTGTAGGTTGTTTATTCTGTTGATAGTTTCTTTTGCTGTGCAGAAGTGCTTAGGTTTAATTAGATCCCACATGTCAATTTTTGCTTTTTGTTGCAATGTTTTTGGTGTCTTTGTCAAGAAATCATTGCCCATTCCCATGTGCAAGATGGTATTGCCTAGGTTGTCAGAAAGCCTAAATTTTAGTGATGATTAGCCATTTCTGCACAGCTGACTTGTGTTAAATCCCCACACTTAAACCAAAGAATAGAGGCCAGGAAGCAGAATTAAATTATACTAGTATAATGGCCATCATTGTACACAAATGGATGGGGATAGCAGTCCTCAGAAGATTTGTGTGGTGGGGTACTGAGTAGACAGTTTCATAGATGTGCACACTTCATTGCTCAATAAATATCTGTAGAATAAATAAATAATTAAATTAAACTTCCCTACAAAGGAAAGTCTACAAAATAAAACTGTTAATGGGCATGAGACAGATCATGACATGAAAAGAAGTGTGTGCTGTACTGTTAAGTGATAAATACAGATTATAGAATAGTCTGAATAAAATGATCCCATTTATAAAACAAAACAAATATATTTGTTTAAATATATTTTCATGAAAACATCTTGAAAAATGTTGTTCAAACTGTTAACAATGGCTGCCTCTGAGAACATTTACCTTCTCTTTATATTAATACATTTTTGCTATTTGAGTTTTTACTGTCTATTTTATATACACTGCATTATTTAAATTGTTTACAATAAATAGCTATTACTTTTATAGGGATATGTAGTAATAAAAAGCAATAAAATTAAATATACTTTAAGGAACAAACTCTCTTTAAAATGCTTCACAAATTCTTTTTCCTCTAATGCATACTACTTCCTTAGTTCAGTTCTTTGTCATTTATAACCTAGACCAGAATTCAGCAAACTTTTCATGTAAAGGGTCATATCATAAATATGTTATTCAACTCTTTCACAGCTACTCAATTCTACTGTTGCAGCTTGAAAATATTCATGGGTAATACCTAAACTAATGGGTGTGTCTGTGTTCAATAAAACTTTATGTAATAAAACGAGTGATGGGCCAGCCCCTCGGCCATTGTTTTTTGACCCCTCAATTAGACGACTGAAGTCCCCTAATTCAGCCTCTAATCCTTTTCCACTCACTCTCATGTATCTTATGCTTTTCCTACACATGTCATGTAATTTCTTTCCATCCTATGTTTTTGCTTAAGTCTTAATGGTCTAGAAAATTCCTAGATTTTTGGCGATTTCAAGATTATTTTTAAGACCCTGAATAGATTTCATACCCAGATAAGTAAAATGGACTGCACTTTGTTCAGGGCTTCCACAGTCTTTGTACATATCTTGATTAGCACCTTGTAATGATTTCCACATGTGGCTCCCAGTTAGACATGATGACTGAGACTATACCTTTGAATTCCTGGAGTCTATAACAAGACAGGGCAAAGAGTGGGCATTCAGAAATGTTTGCTGAGTAACTAGAGAAGTATCTCTTAGGCTTTGTAGGTTTTCAAATTAGGTGCAGAAAATTGCTTCTCCTGGCAGTTTTCCTTTTCCTTTCTTGATCAGAACAATCAATACCTGGAATTTGGATCTTTCTCTCTTACTTTCCACATTTCTGCATGATTTAATGCCTACAGCAAATAAGATAATATAGCTAATATCAAATTTTTGAATCTCATTTGTCATCTGATCCAAAGCAATGCTCTAAGCATTTACAAGTAAAGACATTCAGAGTATAGTTCACTTTTGCTCTCTGATATCCCATTTATAAGGATTTACTCATAGCCCAGGTTTACTACAACTGGGTTTCCTAGATGATGAGCTACTTGACTATAGGGACTTTAATTTTGAAAAGCTAAGAAATATTTAGTGCATAAGTGAATGAATCACTAGGTTACAACCTGAAAACTCAAAATATGTCCCATCTAAGATTGGGACTATTTCACAGGTTTTGTACATAGGAGACATCTTATTTTATATAAAATAATCAATTACCTTATATTAAAAAAAGTTGTTACGGGCCCACTATATGTTATATACCTTCATTTATATTATTCAATTTAATTCTCGCTCAGACCTTTAGATGGCTATTGTCATTAATTTGCTAATGAGGAAACCGAGGCTCAGAGATGTTAAGTAGCTTGTCCAGTGTCGTAGTAAACAAGAGGATACAGGCTGGGCACAATGGCTCATACCTATAATTCCAACACTTTGGGAGGCTGAGGTGAGTGGATTACTTTAGCCCAGGAGTTCAAGATCAGCCTGGGCAACGTGTGAGAACTTATCTCTATAAAAAATAAGAAATTAGCCAGGTGTGGTGGTGTGTGCCTGTAATCCCAGCCACTTGGGAGGCCGAGGTGGGACGATTGCCTGAGTCCACGAGTTTGAGGTTGCAGTGAGCTATGATTGTGCTACTGTACTCCAGCCTCTGCAACAGAACAAGACTTTGTCTCAAAAACAAATAAATAAAAAAGTACGAGGGGATACACCTGCGTCTCCAACTTTGTTCGTCCGATTGTAAGTCCTGTAGTCTTTTCTCATACATAGCTTGCTTTCATCTTCCTTTGATTCTTAACATTTGTTGATAACCATTTGTATATCATTTATAATTAGTTATTGAACTATCCTATCAAGTCCTGGAGTTTTTGCACCTGACTTTCTGCTAAGCAATATGGTTACTATATCAAGCCATTGTTAAAAGGGGCTCAAAATTTTGCATACTGAACGTTTTAAAAATATTTAGACAATTAAAAGTTTTAAGTACTACTATTTACAGAGTTTTTTTGGGTGGTCCCTGGATTTTGACCACCAGTCAGATGGACCAAACTGAGATGACCTACATCTGAACTGAATAAATATCCATCCATAGGCAAGACAAGTGAGTGGACTAGACCTGTGCAGCCCAGACATGGTCAATGTCAGTTACAATATCAGGAAAATTCAACAGTAGGTGAGATCTCCAGTAGATGAAGGACCAGAGGTATACTCATCATTCAAAAGATCCAGAAGCTGATAATTGAATAATTGAATAATTCAGTAAGGACTGAATGGTGAACAAACAAACAAGCAAACAAAAAAGAAATTAAGCTCCATAAGAGGTAGAATACTCTGTCTTAGATGCAAGACAGAGACTCAGGCACAAGGAAACCAGACAAAATGTCAGAGACAAGAACTGGGATGCAAAATCAAAGTGATAGCAGCTAATTCATGACTTAGGTCCCTCTCATTCTCTCTGCCCAAAGGCCAAAATGTTCCAAGCAGTCATACAGGTCAGAATCCTCAGTGATGGATACAATCCTCCAGGTATGAAGAGACAGGAAAAAACCAGCAGAGATTACAATACCCATCTGTATATATTTCTCTTCCAGTGTATCCATTTTCTTATACTCGTCTCTCTATCTCGTCTCTCTCCTGCCTGCCTCTCCTTTTTCCTTGTTCCTTAATATTCAAAGGATTTACATAACCTAAGTATACTCTGAGATATTGTTCTTAATTATTAAATAATGTTTATTATTCTTATTCTGTTTTTTTAAATAATTGAATGGTTTATATTTAACTATGAAAAGAATATAAATTCAATTTATTTTGTTGCTTTGGTTCAATAGCCCTCTATAGAATTCCTAACTCTGCCTTATTATTTTTAATAATAAAATAAAACTGCTTTATTTTATTCACTAAACTAAAAATTACAATTAATCCAAACCACATATATTGAATTTTTAAAAAATCTCTACACTCCCCCCCAAAAAATCAAGAATATACATACTCCTAAATATTCACAAATGATGAAACAGTAATTATTGTGCATTCACTTGATGAAATATTAGGCACTAATTAAAATTATATTTTAAAATGCTAAGAAGCCAGGTAAATGCTTATATTTGAAAATATAAATCTGAACCCATGACTACAACTAGGTAAATTTTTTGTAATCATCTAAGCAAAAATATTAGAGACTATAGAAAAAATATATGGTTCATAGGGATGCAGAAAGAAAGATGAATGGTAATTTATATTTGATTTTTTGGTATTATAATGTTACATGGGCAATTAATTATATTTCTTGAAATGAAATGTATATTTCACACATATATTCTTATTCTTTTATGTATTTATTGAAATGGTGCATGAGCTCACTGGACATATAGCCAATTTCATGGAGCTACTACCATAAAAATGCTCAACTGTTCAGCTATGATACTTTTAAAATAAAGTATTTCAAATAACTTAGTATCTTTAGGAAATGAAACCGTAACATTATGTATCTTAAAAAAAAGTTCATCCATGATAGATATGATAAAGTAGGACATCATTCAAAATGGTTAAATTAGAATGAATTGAGTTCCAGGTAAATCTCTATCTTTGAGTCCCTGATTACCTCTATTTCCCAACTCTAACTTTCCTCATCCTCCTGAAATAGCAAAGAGCCATTGTTTATATTTGGGGTTTGAAATTTGTCTATAATCCTCAATACTCCTGTAGAAAACACCAAAAGACTAACTTTTTGCCCTTAATCTGCTTTCTGATATGTCATTTTTTGTTTCTAATTTAAATGCACTTAAATCCTGCACAAAATTAAATTCTGATTGCACATTCACTTACCTTTCATTTCTTTAAAAGTAGTTCTCCTTCCTTTGAGTTTATAGTAGCAGTTTGATAAAGGCCTGCTTACATGTGCAATTTTATTAAATTAATACACATTCAATGAAAACTTTCAGATATGATTATTTTACTATTCATAATATATAATTTGTTTCCTTTGAGAAAATATTCATTCTTCCAACAAATAACTTCAATAAAATACAATAGCATAATATTGAACATATGGATAGACTCTTTTCATTGTGAAGAAATAAAAATGCTTATTAAAAATATGAACTGTTCCCATAAGAACTTCTTAAAAATCAGTTCTAAAAAGATGAAGTCAAAGGGATTTTTATAATAGTATTAAAATTTGCGGCCGCTTAAACTGAAACAAGATTCTATATGAAAACGGTTGCTTATCATTTATATCTTCAGATTCATTGCCACTATATTGTTTTGGCTGCTAGCTATGACCTAGTTTTCATTTGTTTTTATGCTTTTTAAAAAATCTTATGGCAAAATACAAAATACTGAAGGAAATGTTTAAATAACCTCAAGCATGTTTATGTCAACCATACTAGAAAAAATCTGAGTTTTAGTGAGCATAAATTTGGGCTGGTAACTCTAAGGTAGAAGCATGCTGGGTATATTCAGCAACAGCAAGGAGGTAGGATGGCTGGAGCAAAGAGTTAGATTGAGGGGGGTGAGTATAGCAGATAAAATCAAAAGATAACCAAGGGGCAGCACATAGCTCTGTAGAGGTCTTTGGATTTTACTACACGTGTTTGACGGTAAGCCGTTTGGGGATTTTGAGCAGGAGTGACATGATCATATTTACATATCCAAAGGCTCAGTCTGGCTTCTGTGTGGCAAACAGACTGTAGACTGGGCAACAGTGGAATCAGGATGGTGGCTTGAGAAACACTGGGCAAGAGTGGAATCAGGATGGTGGCTTGAGAAACATTGTTTTGTACTGGGTGATAAAGTGTGGTCAGATTCTGGAGTTGTACACACCTACAGACAGACCCCTTATCTAGTTTCACCTGCGTTAACATTGTACCCTGTCTGCTTTATCAGTTCCTCCTTTCTCTCTCTCAATATATATGTATCTATTTATAAACTTATATTTATATAAATATATATTAATATAAAATATAAAGAATATATTAATAATATGTCAATATATTAATATATCATATAGTATGTAATATCTATTAATATATCATATGTAATACAATATATATAAATTTATGTACAAATAGTGTTTTTCTTTCATTTTAGCTATTGGAAGGTAAGTTATTTTCATCTTACATTATGACCCTTTATTTCTAAATTTAGCAGTGTGTATTTCCATGTTTCCTAAGAATAAGGATCATCTCTTACATAACCACAGCACAATGATCAGCTCCAGTAAATTTAACATAATAAAATACCTTTACATAATTTACCATTTGTGTCCCAATCTTGTCAGTTAACCAGTAATGTCCTTTTTCTTGCCTCTAGTACAGGATTCAGTATTACATTTAGTTGCTGTGTCTCTTTAGGTTCCTTTAATATGGAACACTTCAACAAACTTTCTTGGTCTTTTATGAATATTTAAGGTGAGCCAACTGACAGGACTGTATATTGATACAAATGGATTTGATGTGGGATTTGAGGGAATTGAGGAAGACTACAAGATATCTGGCTTGATAGGTGATGATGGATGGATGAAATGGAAAGATAGATAGATAGATAGATAGATAGATAGATAGATAGAAAACAAAGCCCTCATAGATACCTGCTATGGATGCCTAATCCAGGAAGGAAAAGACGTCTGACCTAAGCCAGTCACCAAAAGTCTTTTGTAAGGTTTTTCAAACTACAACTAAGGAAAGTGAGCCAGTTTCTCTTAGGTGGTTGAAATCATAGACCTCAGAAGTCATAGTCTAAGCTATCTGGAGTGATTTATTTGGTGAATGCTCTCAAAAAGAGTGAGCGGAACAGAACAGGGAAGGGAAAGGAAGCTAAACAAATGGTCTTAGCTGGAGACAAGCATCAGACTGGTCACACAAGGAAACTAAAGGTGTTTATTTATTTGTTTAAACCAATGTCTTTAAAATTCGGGAAAGTTTTTTCATTTGAAAACAACTAAAAATATTTAGCAATTCAAAGATTCAGAAGATATACCATCCATCTACCATAATTTACTTAAATATTAAACTCCAGCAGTAAAATAATGAATCAAAATAAAGACCTTAAAACAGTATACCATTGCCCGGTCTCTTGCAAGATGGCCGAATAGCAACAGCTCTATTCCGCAGCTCCCAGTGAGATTGACACAGAAGACGGGTGATTTCTGCATTTCCAACTGAGGGACCTAGTTCATCTCATTGAGACTGGTTAGACAGTGGGTGCAGCCAATAGAGGGCGAGCTGAAGCAGGGCGGGGCATTGCCTCATCTGGGAAGTGCAAGGGGTTGGGGGATTTCCCTTTCCTAGCCAAGAGAAGCCGTGACAGACTATAACTGGAGAAACAGTACACTGCTGCCCAAATACTGCACATTTCCCATGGTCTTAGCAACCAGCAGACCAGGAGATATCATCCCGTGACTGGCTCGGCAGGTCCCACGCCCACGGAGCCTTGCTCACTGCTAGCACAGGAGTCTCAGATCAACCTTCAATGCTGCAGCTTGACAGGGGAAGGGCGTCCACCGTTGCTGAGGCTTGAGTAGCTCACAGTGTAAACAAAGCAGCCAGGAAGCTCGAACTGGGCAGAGGCCACTGCAGCCTAGCAAGGCCTACTGCCACTCTAGATTCCACCTCTGGGGGCAGGGCATAGCAGAACAAAAGGCAGCAGACAGCTTCTGCGACTTAAACGTCCCTGTCTGACAGTTCTGAGGAGAACAGTGGTTCTCTCAGCATGGCTTTGGAGCTCCAAGAACGCACAGACTGCCTCCTCAAGACAGTCCCTGAACCCCGTGTAGCCTGACTGGGAGACACCTCCCAGTAGGGGCCAACAGACACCGCAAACAGGTGGGTGCCCCTCTGGAACAAAGCTTCCAGAGGAAGGATCAGGTAGCAATATTTGCTGTTCTGTAGTCTCCGATGGTGATACCAGGCAAATAGGGTCTGGAGTGGACCTCCAGCAAACTCCAACAGACCTGCAGCTGAGAGGCCTGACAGTTAGAAGGAAAACTCAGAAACAGAGAGTAATAGCATCAACATCAACAAAAAGTACATTCACACAAAAACCCCATGTTTTTGTGTGTAGGCCACCAACATCAAGGACCAAAGTTAGATAAAATCACAAAGATGGGGAGAAACCAGAGCACAAAAGCAGAAAATTCCAAAAACCAGAGTGCCTCTTCTCCTCCAAAGGATCTCAGCTCCTCACCAGCAACAGAACAAAACTGGATGGACAATGACTTCAACAAGTTGACAGAAGTAGGCTTCATAAGGTCGGTAATAACAAACTTCTCTGAGCTAAAGGAGTATGTTCTAACCATCGCCAAAAAAGCTAAAAACCTTGAAAAAAGGTTAGAAAAATGGCTAACTAGAATAAACAGTGTAGAGAAGACCTTTAATGACCTGATGGAGCTGAAACCCACAGCACAAGAAGTTCATGACCCATGCAAAAGCTCCAATAGCCAATTCAATCAAGTGGAAGAAGGGATATCAGTGATTGAAGATCAAATTAGTGAAATAAAGAGAGAAGACAAGATTAGAGAAAAAAGAGGGAAAAGAAACAAACAAAGCCTCCAAGAAATACAGGACTATGTGAAAACACCAAATATACATTTGATTGGTGTATCGGAAGGTGACGGGGAGAATGGAATCAAGTTAGAAAACACTCTTCAGGATATTATCCAGCAGAACTTCCCTAACCTAGAAAGGCAGTCCAGAATTCAAATTCAGGAAATACAGAGAATACCACAAAGATACTCCTCGAGAAGAGCAACTCCAAGACACATAATTGTCAGATTCACCAAGGTGAAAATGAAGGAAAAAATGTTAACGGCAGCCAGAGAGAAAGGTCAGGTTACCCACAAAGGGAAGCCCATCAGATTAACAGTGGATCTCTCAGCAGAATTCCTACAAGCCAGAAGAGAGTAGGGCCAATATTAAATATTCTTAAAGAAAAGAATTTGCAACCCAGAATCTCATATCCAGCCAAACTAAGCTTCATTAGTGAAGGAAAAATAAAATCCTTTACAGACAAGCAAATGCTGAGAGATTTTGTCACCATCAGGCCTGCCTTGCAAGCGCTCCTGAAGAAAGCACTAAACATGGAAAGAACAACTGGTACCAGCCACTGAAAAAACATGACAAATGGCAAAGACCATCAATGCTATGAAGAAACTGCATCAATTAATGGGCAAAATAACCAGCTAACATCATAATGACAAGATCAAATTCAAGCATAACAATATTAACCTGAAATGTAAATGGGCTAAATGCCCCAATTAAAAGACACAGATTGGTAAATTGGATAAAGAGTCAAGACCCATCTATTTGCTTCATTCAGGAGAACCATCTCATGTCCAAACACACACATAGGCTCAAAATAAAGGGATGGAAGAAGATCTACCAAGCAAACGGAAAGCAAAAAAAAAGCAGTGGGTTCAATCCTAGTCTCCGATAAAACAGGCTTTAAACCAACAAAGCTCAAAAGAGACAAAGAAAGCCACTACATAATGGTAAAGGGATCAATTCAACAAGAAGAGCTAACTATCCTAAATATACATGCATGCAATACAGGGGCACCCAGATTCATAAAGCAAGTCCTGAGAGACCTAAAAAGAGACTTACACTCCCACACAATAATAATGGGAGACTTAAACATCCCACTGTCAATATTAGACAGACAACAAGACAGAAGGTTAACAAGGATATCCAGGACTTGAACTCAGCTCTGGACCAAGTGGACCTAATAGACATCTACAGAACTCTCCACCCCAAATCAACAGAATATACATTCTTCTCAGCACCACATTGCTCTTATTCCAAAACTGACCACACAGTTGGAAGTAAAGCACTCCTCAGCAAATGTAAATAACAGAAATCACAACAAACTGTCTCTCAGACTATAGTGCAATCAAATTAGTATTCAGAATTAAGAAACTCACTCAAAACCACACAACTACATGGAAACTGAACAACCTACTCCTGAATGACTACTGGGTAAATAACGAAATGAAGGCAGAAATAAAGATGTTCTTTGAAACCAAAGAGAACAAAGACACAACACACCAGAACTTCTGGGACACATTTAAAGCAGTGTGTAGAGGGAAATTTATAGCACTAAATGCCCACAAGAGAAAGCAGGAAATATCTAAAATCAACACCCTAACATCACAACTAAAAGAATTAGAGAAGCAAGAGCAAACACATTCAAAAGCTAGCAGAAGGCAAGAAATAACTAAGATCAGAGCAGAACTGAAGGAGATAGAGACATAAAAAAACCATTCAAAAAAATCAATGAATCCAGGAGCTGATTTGTTGAAAAGATCAACAAAATACATAGACCGCTAGCAAGACTAATAAAGAAGAAAAGAAAGATTCAAACAGATGCAATAAAAAATGATAAAGGGGATATCACCACTGATTCCAAAGAAATACAAACTACCATCAGAGAATACTATAAGCACTCCTATGCAAATAAACTAGAAAATCTAGAAGAAATGGATAAATTCATGGACACATACACCCTCCCAGGACTAAACAAAGAAGAAGTTGAATCTCTGAATATACCAATAACAGGTTCTGAAATTGAGGCAATAATTAATAGCCTATCTACCAAAAAAAGTCCAGGACCAGACAGATTCACAGCTGAATTCTACCAGAGCTACAAAGAGGAGCTGGTACCATTCCTTCTGAAAGTATTCCAATTAATAGAAAAAGAGGCAATAGTCTCTAACTCATTTTATGAGGCCAGCATCATCCTGATACCAAAGCCTGGTAGATACCAAAAAAATGCAATTTTAGGCCGCTATCCCTGATGAACATTGATGCAACAATCCTCAATAAAATACTGACAAACCGAATGCAGCAGCACATCAAAAAGCTTATCCACCACGATCAAGTCAGCTTCATCCCTGGGATGCAAGGCTGATTCAACATACGCAAATCAATCCACTGCATAAACAGAACCAACAAGAAAAACCACATGATTATCTCAAAGACGCAGAAAAGACCATCGACAAAATTCGACAGCCCTTCATGCTAAAAATTTTCAATAAACTAGGTATACATGGGACATATCTCAAAATAATAAGAGCTATTTATGACTAACCTACAGCCAATGTCATACAGAATGGGCAAAACCTGGCAGCATTCCCTTTGAAAACTGGCACAAGGCAAGGATGCCCTCTCTTACCACTCCTATTCAACATAGTGCTGAAAGTTCTGGCTAGGGCAATCAGGCAAGAGAAAGAAATAAAAGGTATTCAATTAGGAAAAGAGGAAGTCAAATTGTCTCTGTTTGCAGATGACATGATTGTATATTTAGAAAATCCCATCGTCTCAGCCCCAAATCTACTTAAGCTGATAAGCAACTTCAGCATAGTCTCAGGATACAAAATCAATGTGCAAAAATCACAAGCATTCCTATACACCAATAATAGACAAACAGAGTCCATATAGCCAAGACAATCCTAAGCGAAAAGAACAAAGCTGGAGGCATCATGCTACCTGACTTCAAACTATACTACAAGGCTACAGTAACCAAAACAGCATGGTACTGGTACTGGTACCAAGATAGATATATAGACCAATGGAACAGAACAGAGCCCTCAGAAATAACACCACACATTTACAACCATCTGATCTTTGACAAACCTAACAAAAACAAACAATGGGAAAAGGATTTCCTATTTAATAAATGGTGCTGGGAAAACTGGCTAGCCATATGTAGAAAGCTGAACTCCTTCCTTACACCACATACAAAAAGTAACTCAAGATGGATTAAAGACTTAAATGTACGACCCAACACCATAAAAACCCAAGAAGAAAACCTAGGCCATACCATTCAGGACATAGGCACGGGCAAAGAGTTCATGACTAAAACACTCAAAACAATGGCAACAAAAGCCAAAATAGACAAATGGGATCTAATTAAAGTAAAGAGCTTCTGCACAGCAAAAGAAACAATATCACAGTGAACAGGCAACATACAGAATGGGAAAAAAAATTTTGCAATCTACCTATCTGACAAAGGGTAATATCCAGAATCTAAAAGGAACTTAAACAAATTTACAAGAAAAAAACAAACAACCCCATCAAAAAGTGAGCAAGGGATATGAACAGACACTTCTCAAAAGAAGACATTTATGCAGCCAACAGACTTATGAAAAAATGCTCATCATCACTGGTCATCAGAGAAATGCAAATGAAAACCACAATAAGATACTATCTCATGCCAGTCAGAATGGCGATCATTAAAAAATCAGGAAACAACAGATGCTGGAGAAGATATGGAGAAATAGGAACACTTTTACATTGTTGGTGGGAGTGTAAACTAGTTCAACCATTGTGGAAGACAGTGTGGCGATTCCTCAAGGATCTAGAACTAGAAATACCATTTTACCCAGCCATTCCATTACTGGGTATATACCCAAAGGGGTATAAATCATGCTACTATAAAGACACATGCACATATGTTTATTGTGGCACTATTCACAACAACAAAGACTTGGAACCAACCCAAATATTTGTCAATGATAGACTGAATTAAGAAAATGTGGCACATATATACCATGGAATACTATGCAGCCATAAAAAAGGAAGAGTTCATGTCCTTTGCAGGGTCATGGATGAAACTGGAAACCATCATTCTAAGGAAACTATCACAGGGACAGAAAACCAAACACCGCATGTTCTCCCTTATAGCTGGGAGTTGAACAGTCAGAACACATGGACGCAGTGCGGGGAACATCACACACCAGGGCCTGTCGGGGGGTGAGGGGCTGGGGGAGGGATAGCATTAGGAGAAATACCTAACATAAATGACGAGTTGATGGGTGCAGAAAACCAACATGGCATATGTATACCTATGTAACAAACTGCACGTTGTGCACATCTACCCTAGAACTTAAAGTATAATAATAATAATAATAATAATAATAATAGTATTATCACTGTATGGAAGGTTTGGTGGGTCTTCCCATACTCATTCTCAATCTCAAACTATGAAATATAATTAAATTCAGAGCAGGTTATGTTATATTAGAAGAAAGGATGTGGCAGTGGGGAGAGCTTGAACCTGAGATGCTTCATTTAGCTCTGTTTCTTAAAGTTCTTTCCCAATGAAATGTGTTGTTTCTTGAATTATGAATTGTATTGCACAATTTAGGGGTGTATTAGCCAAGGTTCTCCAGAAAAACAGAATCAATAGGAGATAACCGTTCACTACTTATTTGTTTGTTTATTTTGAGGAATTGGCTCACCCAATTATGGAGACTGACATGTCTCATTTTCTGTCATCTGCAAGCTGCAGGCGCAGGAGTTCCAGAGGTGTAAATCAGTCCAAGTCCCATAGGCCTAAAACCAGGGGAGCTGATGGTATAAATCCCAGTCCATGGCAGGAAAAGATATAAGATATCTTAGCTCAGCAATGAGGTGGAATAAAAAAGGAGGAAATTCCTCCTTCTGCTGCTTTTTGTTTTATTCAGGTCCTCAATGGATTTGATGATGCCCACTCACAGAGGAGAGGACCACTTACTTTACAGAGTTTGCAGGTTGAAAGGGAAGCATCTTTGCAGATGCACCCAGAAATAATAATTAATCTGGGTACTCAGAAATAATAATAATTAACATTAATATAAATAATAATAATAATAATAATAATCTGAGCACTCAGAAATAATCTGGGCCCTGTCAAGTTGACATCAAATTAACCATCACAAGGAGGCTCCATGTAGTCAGTTTATTGCTAATTTTTCTCCTATGGAGGTGGTAATTACTGAAAACTCTTGTTTCCTTATCTAGAACATTTTACCAGAGTTTTTCTGAAGAACCATCCTCTTAAGAGTAATTTGTTAGTGGAAAAAGAAGGTGAATGCCCTTTGGATAAATCTTTATCTGGAGTCAGGGTCATTCAACAGCGTATCACAAGGGTCCAAGCTCTAAAGCTGACTGAAGGTTCATCTAGATTTAATACCATGCAAGCACGAGACATTGCTAGATTTCCAAGTAGTCTAGTAACCTGCAAGTTTTCTGTTTTGGTTTCTTCTAAATCTTCCATCTAAAGTCACTTAATCTTCACATAAATATTCAACTCCACTTCAGATTCTGAAAGGAGTCTTTATGAAGGGTATTAAAAGGAGCCCTAAGTCAGATTGCTTTAATTCAACGAACTTACTTTTATACTTACTCTAAACTTGACACTGTACAAGTTACTAATAACAAGATAAATAACCACAAAGATAAATAAGGCATAGGCTTTACTATTGACACTATTATAGTCAAATGCAGTGGTCTCTTAAATGCTCATGTGTATAAGAATTATCAGGGATGTTGTTAAAAGTATAGAATCTGACCCCACTCCTAGAGATTCTGATTCATTAATACTTTTAGGTGATCCTGAATGACAGACTTCTCCTTGGCAACATTCACCTAAGGATCAAGCACAGAATTGATAGTATAATACAATACAATGTTAAAGCACCATGTTTAAATAATGGTTAAAATCATAAGACTTGGGCACTAGAAGATCTGGATTTGAATCTAGCACTACTACTCACTACTTGTGTAACACTGAATAAGTTATTTAGTTTCTTCCTATCTCTATAAAATCCTACTTCCTAAAATTGTGATGTTTAAAATACATGGGCTACCAACTGTAAAAGAATGAACTAAAGTTTACTGTCTTACTAATTTTGTTTTACTGTTGTACTGCAGCAAAATACCTCAGTACAAAATGGGACTTGAGATCCTGTAGGGATGAAGAAAGAGATTTGTAAAATTAGAAATGGGGCCTCATTATGTTGCCCAGGCTGGCTTTGAACTCCTGGTTGCAAGTGATCCTCCCTCCTCAGTCCTCCAAGTAGCTGGGACTACAGGCTCACAGCATCACATCTGGCTGAAGAAAAAATTTTTTTAAATTTATTATGCTCTAAGTTCTGGGGTACATGTGAAAAATATGTAGATTTGTTACACAGATATACATGTGCCATGTTGGTGTGCTGCACTCATCAACCCGTCATCTACATTAGGTATTTCTCCTAATGCTATCCCTCCCCCGACCCCCTACCCCCCAACAGGCCCTGGTGTGTTGTTCCCTCCCTGTGTCTATGTGTTCTCATTGTTCAACTACCACTTATGAGTGAGAATATGTGGTGTTTGGTTTTCTGTTTTTGTGTCAGTTTTCTGAGAATAATGGTTTCCAGCTTCACCCATATCCCTGCAAAGGACATTAACTCATTTTTTTTTTTTTTTTTTTTTTTTTTTGTGGCTGCATGTATTCCATAGTGTATATGTGCCACATTTTCTTTATCGAGTCTATCACTGATGGGCATTTGGGTTGGTTCCAAGTCTTTGCTATTATGAACAGTGACGCAATAAACATAGATGTGTATGTGTCTTTATAGTAGAATGATTTATAATCCTTTGGGTATATACCCAGTAATGGGATTGCTGGGTCAAATGGTATTTCTGGTTCTAGATCCTTGAGGAATCACCGCACTGTCTTCCAAAAAATATTTTTAAAGGGATTTACAGAGACATCTGATAAAGAAGGTTACTTATAGTTTGCTTTGTGTGTACAAGTTTCCCCAAGAAAATTTCATAACATTTACATTACTGACCAATGTTTTTGAAGTTGGACTTGCTTTTGCAGAGAATGCCAGAAATTCTGAGTCTGTTCTCAAAGTGGACTGGGTGCAAGAGAAAGGGCTGCTCAAAGGGTTTATTCACGTTTTTATTACCTAAGTAAAAGGCTATTAGAGGCTGGCACATAAGCCCCCAATACATAGGAGCTATTATTCTACTGATACCATGCACTCTAAAAGAGGCATGTAGTTGGCTGAATGGGGTCCTGCAGAAAGGCCACATCCTTATCCCCCTGTCTGTGAATATTGCTTTATATGGCGAAAGATGTGATTAAGTTAAGGGTCTTGCGAGGAGGAATTTATTCTGGATTATCTGGGCGAGCCCTTATGCAATGATATGCTTTTCCAAAAAATAAATATTCGGTAGAGAGTTTTAAGACATATGAGACAGCAACATGACCACAGAGGCAGAGATTGCAGTGATTTGGCCACAAGACAAGGAACTACTGGAGGCAGCAGAAGATGGAAGAGGCAAGGAACAGATTTTCCCTTAAAACCATAGAGGGAGCATTGCCCTCCTGATGCTTTGATTTCATGCTTCTGGCCTTCAGACCTGGGAGAGAATACATTTCTGTTGTTTTAAGTCATCTAGTTTGTGGTAATTTGCTACAGACGCTACAAGAAACAAATATAAAACAGTTAGCTCAGCTTGTGAATACAGGTACTACTTTCTGAGCTGAAGAAACCTTGAAGGGAAAAAAAGATCTCAGCCAGTTACTACTACATGTAAATCATCAATTAAAAAAAAAAAAGAAAGAAAAGGAAAAAGGAAACCGTCACAAGACATGAAACAGCATGATTTTTAAAGGTAACATAATGCTAGGAAAGCATGAATTGTGGCTACGGATAAGAGATGAAATCAGAGATATAGACTAGGTCTTCATATAGCAGAGCTAAGGAGTCAAAATTTCTCTATGATTTTGGCATCAGTATCACCTCAGAGTTTTGGTTGTTTTTTTTTTTTAATGCAGAGTTAGGAACCACACTCCAAATGTTATTCTAATAGAATCTGCATTTTACCAGATTCCCGGATCATTTTACATACTCTGAAGTTTGAGAAGCACGCCTCTTCTCAAAGTAAGAGGTAAGGCTGTTGGGAAATTTTGAAAGATTTAAAGCAGAGAGGTGACAAGATAATATTTGCATTTCAGATCAACCAATCCAAAGGTATTTTGAAGAACACATTTAACTGGGATAAAACCCAAATCAGAGACAAGTGACTTCAACAGTAGTTGTTACAGATTATGAACTTTTGAACAAAGATATGGGTAAATATAGATGGGGAAAATGACAAAAATTTAAGAAATATTTAAACCCTGGTCTGATATATAATAATGCTGCTTTCACCTAGGTTCTATAATGTGTCTGCTTATTCGTGCCTGTATTTCTAAAAGGATCTTAGAACAGGCTTCTTTCTGCCTGTCCTAGTTTCCATTGAGGCACCAATAGATGATAAGACACATAAGTGAGAATGAGATACATTCTTCCCTACATATACAGGTGTACTAAAGAAATTGATCCAAGAAACTGTTACATGATTCTTTGAGCCTGCAACCAAACCAAAGCTATTTTTTAAAAGTGTCAGAGAAAGTAGAGGAGAAACTTCTTGGGAGAGCCATTACAGTGTTGTGAGTACCTACCCTCTCTAGGGAATAGGCATATGTGAGTATTACCTTCTAAACTCAAGGGAAGCAAGGGGGATCACAAGGGGACTATAGAAAAATTTTGAGATGTGTTTTATGCAGTTAGAAAACCCAAGGCTGGATTTGATAGCTCACACATGTAATCCCAGCACTTTGGGAGACTGACATGGGAGGATTGCTTGAGGTGAGGAGTTGGAGATCAGACATAATGAGTCCCTGTCTCTACAAAAAAAATTTCATTGGAAAAAAAAAAAAAAGAAAACCCAAAGAAGTAGTGTTGCACTGACACCAGAAAAAGCTAAAGTGGACTGCAGATTGGGGTCTAACCTCACCTCAGGTAAATTTGGGGGCTAAGAGGATGACTGTCCGCTTGGTGGTAGAGTCAGGAGAGTACTGTTGCTTTAAGACTGGCCTTCATTCTTAAAGCTTGTCAGGGCAAGGAATGCAAGCCACCAAAAGGAGAGTTAGAGTGGATCATTCTATTTTGGTTTGAATTTTGTTTATATTTTAAAATTATTTCCCAGGAGTATAGATTTAAGTTGTTCTGAATATAAAATCCCTAGTGTAGGTCATTCTGGGTTCTATATTAGTGAAGTTTCCCAGATCTCCAGAGAAACAGAGTAAATAGGATATATAGATAGATGATTGATAGACTAGATAGATAGATAGATAGATAGATAGATAGATAGATAGATAGATAGATAGATATGGGTGATACAGACATAGATATAGATGAGGGGATTTATTATGGGAATTAGCTCATGTGATTATGGATACTGTGAAGTCCGAAAATACACTGTTTGCAAGCTGGAGAACCAGAAAAGCCAGTAGTGTGATTCAGTCTGAGTCCAAAGGCCTGAGGATCAGGGAAGCCAATAGTGTAACTCCCACTCTGAGGCCAAAAACCAGGGAGAAGTGGAGGTGGAAGTGGGGTGCTGGTGTAAGTGCCAGAGTCCAAGGCCCAAAAACCAGAAGCACTGATGTGCAACAGGAGGAGAGGATTGGTGTCCCAGCTCCAGAAGAGAGCAAATTTGCTCTGCTTATGACTTTTTGTTCTATCAGGAAGGTCTACACATTGGTTATGCCCATATTGTCGAGGGTGGATCTTCTTTACTCAGACTAGCAATAAAAATACTAATCTCTTTTGGTGGTACCCCCAAAGACACACCCAGAAATAATGTTTTACTAGCTATCTGGGCATGCCTTAGGCAAGTCAAGTTGACACATGAAATTAACCGTCATAGGTTCTCTCCAATAAAACCATATGGAGGAGTAAGGAATTCCCCTCAATAAAGAAAGTGTAGGTGTACAGCAGATTTCCCAGGAGTGGAGGAAAGAAAGATGCATCAGACAGAGAAATGCAGGAGTTGGGAGGGTCTAGTTGGGAACCTTCAAAGAGTCCTCAAAAGTGTTTCCCAAGAAAAAGTTTGTTTTAATCCTTTACTAGAACTTGCCAGGAACCCTTGTCTTTAGATCCAGAGAAGGAGACCTCTGGGCTTTGCAACCAAGCAAGACATTTCTTATATTTGACCAGACACAGTGGCTCACACCTGTAATCCCAGCACTTGTGGGAGGCAGAGGCGGGCGGATCACTTGAGGCCAGGAGCTTGAGACTACCTTGGCCAACATGTCGAAACCCCTTCTCTACTAAAAATACAAAAATTAGCTAGGCATGGTGATGCAAGCTTGTAATCCCAGCTACTAGGGAGGCTGAGGTATGAGAATTGCTTGAGCCCAGGTGGCAGAGGTTGTAGTGAGCTGAGATGACACCAGTGCACTCCAGCCTGGGAGACAGAGCGAGACTCTGTCTCAAATAAATGAGTAAATAAATAAAGAGAGAGAAGCTTCCTATATCTCCTGATTTCCTGATCTTTTCTCAATCCCCCAACTACTAAGGGACATGTGTAGCCTTGGAAATGACAGAGATAAGTGGGGTGGGAGGATGTTGCAATATGGAGAAAGGAAAGAGAAGAAGGTCCACTCTACTTCCTCAATGTGGACTCTCAGCCTGAAGTAGGCTTATGCTGGGGTAAAAGGAAATGAATTAATACTAAATTCAACTCTGAATTTTTATTATTGCGTAGTACTATAGTCTAGTTGCAAGAATATAATTGGAATAGTGTTTGTGACCTACAACAATTATGAAATGTTATATTACTTAAAAGCAAACAACATAGATCGCACCAGAGTTTTCATCTAAGTACAGGAAATCCCCACCAATCAACTCCAGCCACCTCCAGCACCAAGTAGAATTTAAAGAAACTGTAAGACAAAAAAATAAAGTTTAATTTTGGATATGTCAAAAGCTATGCTTACTCAACATAAAAACTACATTTATATTTTTAGTAAACATTGCTTTTTAAATGTTATTTTTTAAACTTGTGACATCTGGCAAGTTGAGTTGGTTCCATCAGGTCAGAAGATAGCTAAACAGAAAAAGACAAAATTCTGAGACTGATGTCAGCTGTAGGTATTGGTAACACCTATTCATACCAGGTGGAAGGTCGTCTCAACACACAAACTTGCTATTCCTAGAATATAGTCGTCCACTTTCAGAGTCTCAAACCACAAGAGGATATTACATTCTTTCTGCTTTCATAAAAGAAAAAACAATAATTAGTGCTACATACATAATAAAATTGCCACTTAATCTTGTCTTGCTTATGTATGTATTTAAAAGGCCTTGCTGTGTCTTTGTGAACGTTAAGAAAAGGAGACATTCTCCCAAAGAGCATCTATGTCAGTAATTATTTGTAAAAATTCACTTTAGTCGTTAAATAGCCAAGTCTGTGCAGAGTATTTAAATCTGAGACTTTATGTTCAGGCAAGGATAATGTTTCACTTTGTTCATTAATCAATTGTACTAAGATTTTACATTTTAAAATGAGATATTAGTGAAACCAATATCACATTCTTAGGGAAGATCTTATTTTAATACAATCTTGAATAGATAGTTTAAATACTGATATGCTAAAATTAATTATCCCTATTTTTTTCCTCTGCATAATGGCAAAATAAACAAGTGATAGAGCTGTAATCAGACTGAGCATCTCGTTTTCTAGAAAATACTGATATCCTAGGTGGAAAAAAAAGTCTTTTTAATAAAGAAAAAAATAAAGTAACCCATAATTGGTTTGTCATCAGTCCTGAGGTTGCCCTTCTTTATGAAATTTCACAGTTTGCCAAAAGATGTGGTTCTGTATCCACCACAGAAGCTGAAAGTGATAGAGAAGATAAAGATACTTTTCCTGTCACTGAGAAACTGTGACCACCACAACTAGCACGGGCCTTTGACAGGAAGAAGTTTCCACTTTAGAGCATAGGCCAAGTGGCTCTGAGATGTTTTCTTTCAGTTAAATGGTAAATGTGTCAGAGACTCAATTTTCTTATTTGTTTAACCTAGATAATAATTAATAAACTTAAGTATCAGAAAGAAGAGCATAGCACAATGCCTGGCAAACAGCAAGCAGGTGTTCAGCAAGTCAGCTATCATCTGTAAAAGCTGCAACATCGTTTTCTTGTCTTGTTACTTTGCCAACTCATAGTAGTTGCTTAATATATATCAATTGAATTAATGGATGAAAATTCAACTTAACCAAGAGAGCTAGCTAAATAAATATTTTAGTTTCAGCTTCTTGAGTCTATGAAATCCGCACCTTATGCCTGACTTGAACCTTGCCCATCCTGACCCATAATTCTGTAAAAGCTGCCTTCCTGGCCTGTGATTTGATTGACTTCAATTTCCCTACTCCTGTTCGAGCTGCTAAGGTGGCATTTCAGTCTCCAGCCTGTTTCATCCATTTAAGTTCTGTAGAAACACAGAACTTGTTAAATATCTTAAAAAGAAGGAAAGAAAAACCTGGCAACTCATATCTAAACACGGAAGCGTACTAAATCTATCAAAATAGTCATTGAAAATTATTTTAAACAGAAACTTGACATGAATAATACTAAGCAGCCCCTTAACTTTTAAATATTTTAATTTCACTTTTACTATAATAGTAATAGTTCCATAGTGATTACTCTTCAATACATTTACATAAAATAATATTTTTTTCAAAATTTAGATATAATTTTTGAGAAATTTACTGTTTCTTATAGAGTTCTTTAGGAGTTTCATTCTTTCTTGAGGGAGTGTTGTATGCTTGCCCAACCCCCAAACCTGAAAATAACTGAAATGCTGCTACTTAGCCTCGTTTTCCATTCATTGTCAGTTTTGGCATTAGAGTCTACTGGGAAACTCTCAATTTTATTTTGTAAGTATTGCCCAACTTTAAAAGGAATGCTCAAGTTTAGTAATCTTGGCAGAATTCTCATACTTATATGTATTAGACAATTAGCGGGGAAAGAAAATGTTAGTACCCTTACTTTGATATTAATTCTCTTGTTAAATATATTGAGATACTTCATGATCGTTCAGAGTTTTTCAAAATAAAAACTCATGGAATTAATCACTGAGGGGATGCATTTTGAAAAATGAATTTAATTTTAGGGTTTAAAAGCAACAAATTCTCCATATAGACAAGTAGAGATTCAAAAGACATGTAGTAAGTAAAGAATCTGGGCTTGCTCAAAAGAGAAGGCCTAGCCTTATAGGATTGTCTCTCTGGAGGACTTGGGTCAAACTAGGTATCTAGCAAGGTAATTTAGGGTGGGGACTAGCCACACATATAAAGTTCTATTTTGGGGGCTAGACAACCAAAAGTACCAACAATATAACTTAAGTGGGGAGCTTTGGGTCACACAGCATCATAGTATCAATGGTCCTGGATTCTAAGATTAACCAAATGGGCAACCATCAATCAATTATGCCTATATGATGAAGCCTCCCCCCAAAAAAACCACTGGACACTATACTCAGGTAAACGTCCCTGATTTGCAACACTATATACATGCTGTCCCATGTAGATGACAGAACAGTGATACCCTGATTTCATGGCTAGAAGTCAAGTGAAATTTCACATTTGAAACTCTCCTGGACAATGTTCCATGTGTGTCTTTCTTTGGCTGATATTAACCTGTACCCCTTCCCTTTAATATACCATAACCATGAGTATAACAGCTTTCAGTGAGTTATTGGAGTCCTTATAGCAAATTATCAAAACTAACCTGTTTTGGGGGACTCTTTAAACATGCAGTTGGCTTTAGAAATTAGGGTGGGGACTGTGCTTCTAAGTTTGTAATTGGCCCAAACTTCTCAGGGAATTTCCAGGTGTGTTTTAATAAAAAAATCACAGCAAATTAACTTGGCTGTCATTTTAGAAGTACCAAGTTGTGCTACAATGATGGAGGATAAAAGTTATGCTGATTTTGGTTTATCCTTATGGTAAGCACAACCTGTCTTTGAAGTCTAAAGATCAATGACATCTTTAATGTATAAAACTGTATAATAAAAAACATTTTCCACACTGTTATTAGGTTCTCCCATAAGAAAAGTCTTTTAAAATAGAGGGTGGGAAGTATCTCTTTCAAGTATCAAAAAGCCTCACAAATTAAGGCCAGGATGGCAACAAACTGAAAAATAGTGAGTGACATACCATATGATTTCCTTCCTAAGAAGTTCAAAATCCGAAATAGTAGTCTATGTTATAGAGATCAGAATAGTGGCTAATGAGGGGTGGGTGAGGTGGGATGATTTAGGTGCTGACTAGGAGGAATCATAAGGGAGTTCTATGGAGTGTTGGAAATGTTATAAATCCTGATTTGGGTGGTGTTATGTTGTAGAAAAAAATGAGTTCCTGACACATGAACAGGAAAAGTTAGGCACACAAACAGTTTGCAGAGTGAGGAGAAATGGAATTTACTAGGCAAAAAGGAAAAAAAACTCTCAGCAAAGCAAGAGGAGTTCCTGTTAACAGGCCCCATCTCACAGACTGAATCCCAGGTCACCATATAGGAACTGAAGAACTCAGACTTCTCCCCACTGCAAATGGCATGAACTTCACAAGGCTCCACTCCATCCTCCCAGTGCGCAGGCTGGTCAGAGATTCTCCGGGGACCCTCCCCCTTATCTTCCTCCTATGTCTGTCATTCCTCCCACTAAAGAAGTACATCTAAGTGCTGTTAGGATAAGGATAAGGACAAAGAACGATCTTAACTGCTTCCTGCTGACAGGGAGTGCTGTTTGGGGAAAACATTAGCTAGAGCTCCATCAGAGGACTATCTAAGTGTCCCTGGCAAAAAGAGCCATCGTCTGAGGCCCCAGTTGCATGACCATTTAGAGTCTGATGGCCTGAAGGGGAGAAGAGACAATTCGAGTTATTAGAAAACATGCATCGAAATGAATAAAGGGTGGAGTAAGGACAGCCTAAAAATCCCACGGCCTTTTACCAATTTGCACAGGGAGAGGGAGGCCAAAAGCCCAGCCGGTAAAAAATCTTTTCCCATTTTGTCGGCATGTCAGGCTTCTGGGTTCCTTTCCCCCGAGACCAATCCTAAGCCAACCAGTCTAAGGTTTGGGAAATTAACTCTGGCAAGATTGGAGGATGCATCTGAGGAGAGTGTCCTGTAGTACAGAGACACAATTACCTATCTAAGAGAGGACAGAGGAGGAAAAAGGAAAAAAGACTCCTGTTTCAAAGGAGTCCCAGGGGTTGGGATGCATTCGAAAGGGGTACAGACTGAAGATGAATGCCTAATGATCTAGAAAGGGGGAGCAGGCATCCCTGGTTCTCATCTCTTCCTAGCAAATAACTGGTGTACATGAGAGAGAGAGAAAGCGAGGCATTGCTCTTTCTTTCCTCCATTATTGTATCCCCAAGTCCTGGCAACTGCAACAGGGTCATGAGTGTCAAAGTGGCTTTCACCCATGTTAACAGGGTGGGGGGGCAGGGAGTGGGAGTATCTGCTCTTACCCACTTACACCCTACCTCCCCTGCTGTCAGTAGCCTTTGAATTCCCTAGACCTCATTTATGCCGTGGATACTAGCGTGACCTTTATCCATGAAATGGGAAGATTGGCCTAACTGGCAGGAATCAGTCATGCTTTTTAACCTTTTTTTTTTTTTTTTTTTGAGACAGAGTCTCACTCTGTTGCCCAGGCTGGAGTGCAGTGGTGTGATCTCCGCTCACTGCAAGCTCCACCTCCTCCCAGGTTCACACCATTCTCCTGCCTCAGCATCCCAAGTAGTTGGGACTACAGGTGCCCGCCATGATGCCTGGCTAATTTTTTGTATTTTTAGTAGAGATGGGGTTTCACCGTGTTAGCCAGGATGGTCTCAATCTCCTGACCTCGTGATCCACCCGCCTCGGCCTCCCAAAGTGCTGGGATTACAGGCATGAGCCACCATGCCCGGCCACCTTTTAACTTCTGTTATCATTTGACTCTGGATCCCTCAGATCCATTTTTTCTTCCTAGGGTTTTTAATCAAAGCTTGGAATTGAATTTGGGACAAAATGTGTCTCAGGAGGAGTTGCATGGACTCCTTATCATAAGCCAAATGCTAGGGTATAGCTGTGGAATGGAGTCCTCCTCCAACAAGGGAAGGAAAATGATGTCTTGTGATATGCCCAGATAACTTGTCGCTATAGTTATGCTTGCTAAGATTTGGGTGCATGGTGCTTGGGTGCTTGGCTCTGGTTAGTTCCCTTATTCTTACTTTCCCAAAAAGGAAACCTGCAAGTGATAAACATCCTATTTATTCCCATGACCTGGAAGGATCTGCAGGATAATTACATAGAACTAGAATATTGATCTAGATTTTTACATTACTCAACCCTCTTGTTCCTTCTGAACTGGAGCTGGAGATTGCTGGTCAGTTCACAGGAACAAGAAGGGTTAGTCTAAAATGTAGGCAAAATCTTAAAAACAGCTAATGAATGTAGAATCTAATGACAAAGGTATGATAAGTTTTGAAACATAATTTCTCTCTCTTCAGTCCTCATTTTTGTAAAAAAAACAAATCATGATAGGACCGAGTTTGCAAAATAGACTTTAGTCTTATACTTGGCCTGATTATTTGCATAAAATGCAGCAAGAATAATTATTTCTTTCAGAAACAGGAATTTTAGATTGGCTTTGATGGAACTCTGTTCCACAAAGAATCTCAGATAAGACCTTTTAAAGCCAAGTCCAGCCATCAGTTTGTACCCTCAAATACCTGTGAGTTGGGTAATCCTCTCCTCTTAAGGTTCCAAGATAAACTTGGAGCTCCTGGGTCTGTCAGGAAGTGACATTCTTTACTTACTACATGTCAGAAAAATTATAAGGACTGAATAGACAAAGGTATGAGACCAGTTTTCTCAAGGGGCTTTTATCAGCAAGTTGAACTTGACTCCTTAAAGGAAAGCATATACCCTTCCAGTTAAAGCCTTGGTAAAACAACCAGTTTCTCCAATTGCATCCTGTTGCAAAAGAAAATAGATTCTTATTGCAATGATTCAAACAACTATATTGCCATGAGTTAAGAACACTCATAACAGACAGGCAGGGTGACTCACGCCTGGAATCCCAGCACTTTGGGAGGCTGAGGCAGGAAGAGCACCTGAGGTCCAGAGTTCAAGACCAGCCTGGCCAACCTGGTGAAATCCAATCTCTACTAAAAATATAAAAATTAGCTGGGCATGGTGGTGCACACTGTAATCCCAACTACTTGGGAGGCTGAGGCAGGATAATTACTTGAACCCGGGATGTGGAGGTTGCAGTGAGCCAAGATTGTGCCACTCCACTCCAGCCTTAGAGAGAGACTCTGACTCTCAAAAAAAAAAAAAAAAAAAAAAAAAAAAACTGATAACTAATTTCCATATTCTGGAAAAGCCAAGCAGAAAGAGAGACAAACATACTCCAGATTTTGTTGAGAGGAGTATACTTTACTCAATTATTAAAGGCTGTAAATATTTCAAAATAAATTTCCTTGACACTGAAAAACGAAACAAGGATCAACAATATTCCAAGCAAAATCAAAAAGATTGCTTCAGTTTTCTATGAGTTCAGTCCATTTAGTTAACTCTTGTGTTGCTTGGTATCAGTGAACATTTTGGCTCTTCATGAATCCTGTGCATGTTTCCTTTATTCCAATGTCATATTTCCAAAGTTATCAGAAATCTGTATTGGAGAGCACCTGTCAGAGTACTATAGCTTATTATAAACCATCTTTTGAAAAGGATTGAAACAAGACAATTGTCTGTGAATAACAAAATGTCCAGGGTAGTTACAATTAGAAACATAATTGACATAGAAGTTTCATTATCTCTGTGTTTTATAATAAGTTAACAAAACTACCTTAATTATGATTGATAGCATATACTTTAGACATTAGAACTTTAGAAATCTCATACAATTTTCAAACATATATTAGTATTAACCACCAAAATATAACCTAAAGAAGATTGAACACCATTTTGGCAATCCCATGCAGCTACACATGTCAAATAATCCTGTTTACTTCTCTTTTAAATACTCCAGGGGCCCTCTGTAGCATCCAAAAGCCAGGCAACAGCAAAGACAATTTTGAAACTGAAGTTTGATTTTGGGAAGCCTTTTAAATATGCAGAGGTTTAAAATACTTGATGTTATGAAACAGAATTCCAGATTACCATAAGTTATTTATTTTGCCAAAATGACTCAGAAATGTAAAAAAGTAAAAACGTTTTATAACCCTTTATAAATTTTGATAAAGAGCAGATTAGTGCCTTAAGAGCACCTTGTTGTGCTTTTATTTCAATGCTCAATTTACAGAAAAACCATATAATACCCTTTTGAATTTAGTCAATATGTTCACACATGGAATTTTTGCAAGATTAATTTTTACAATCCTTCCACCGCTTGTTTGAACTTTAGCTTTATCTTACCTAATTTAAAACAATTCTTTAACCCTAGGCAAGAATTTATATTTCCATGCCTTTTTATAATCTTTTACTAAAAAAATTTACTGTTCTTACACACCAAACATGTAAATCTATTTCTAGTAGTTTCATGTTTTAACGTTATAATGTTATAATGGTAACTCCCAGCAATTTTTAACTTTAATATAAAACCTAGCCAGTAGCTTTAATTATGTGGTAGGTGCAGCCAAGGTTTGATTCCTTCTAGCATACTTAAGGGCCTAGTCAATTTTATATATCCCCGGGCCTTATCATTTGTGGAGCAGGCAATTCAAAGAGTTCTCAAAACCCAAAAAGCAGTTATAACTTTAAAACATTTAGCAAACCTATTATCAGACCTGCATAATTTAGTTCACTCACTTACATTTTGATGACATCTGGGATTTTACCATTAATTTTTTTTTTTTTTGAGATGGAGTTTAGCTCTTGTTGCCCAGTCTGGAGTGCAACGGCACTATCTCGGCTCACTGCAACCTCTGCCTCCCGGGTTCAAGTGATTCTCCTGCCCTAGTCTCCCAAGTATTTGGGATTACAGGCATGCACCACCACATCTGGCTAATTTCGTATTTTTTTTTTTTTTTAGTAGAGATGGGGTTTCACCATGTTGGTCATGCTGGTCTCGAACTCCTGACCTCAAATGATCCACATGCCTCGGCCTCTCAAAATGTTGGGATTACAGGCGTGAGCCACCGCACCTGACCCCAATAATCTTTAAGGCTGTTTTTATTTCTCAAAGATTAAAGTCACATGAATTTAAAAGTATCACAGCTTTTATCTTCCCTTTGAAAAATATTTGATGCAAGCACTCATCTTCCTTTAGGTCAATTAATTTGAGCTATTTTTATAGACATCACAAATACAACACACACATAAAATTACACAGACAGGCAGAAGAAAACCCAGTTGCCATAAGATCTTTTGCTTGCCAATCTTCTATTTGGATTATTGGCCTCCTGGTGGAGCCCTTTAAGAGACAGGGCCAGGAAAACACATAGCTTCTAAGGCCTAATACACAGGCATAACTGGGGGCAAAAACAGATTTTGAGAGGGATCTAGCCACTTTTAATTCTCCTGGGGTTCCATTAGGAAAAAAGAGGTCTCTCCCTTCTCATGTATTCATTGAAAGTGGCAGGCAAAATGGAGAAAAAGAATTCTGTTCACTGAGAAGAAAACTTTTTCCACTGGGAGGCTGAGGCAGGTGGATCACAGGTCAGGAGTTCAAGACCAGCCTGGCCAAGATGGTGAAACCCCGTCTCTACTAAAAATACAAAAATTAGCTGGGCACAGTGGCAGGTGCCTGTAATTCCAGCTACTTGGGAGGCTGAGGCAGGAGAATTACTTGAACCTGGGAGGCGGAGGTTACAGTGAGCTGAGATTGCGCCACTGCACTTCAGCCTGGGCAATCGAGTGAGACTCTGTCTCAAAATGAAACAAAACAAAACAAAACAAAAACCACTTCTTCCAGCCAAAGAAGATCCCAGAAGAGAAAAACATTAAGATCTTTTAAACACACCTATAATTTGGATATCCACTTTTAATTAAGCTGAATGCTCTTTAAGAAAATCCTTTTAACACCCTTATTACCTGACTTTAGCTGTGCCAAGTGGCCAATATTTCTGGCTTTCAAACTTTACTGAAAGCTCAGGGAAAGGAAAATCCAAGGTAGTTCATGCAGAGGAAGAGAATCAATAAAAGGCAAAGGTCGCACAGATATCAAAGCAGAAAGGAGTCATTTCCTAAGCCAGGATTGAATCTTGGCTGTGCAGACACTTAAAAAAGCATTGCCGGGGGTTACACATCAAGGACCTAAAACAAGATGGAGGCCTATAGCAAAGTTTGTTGCTGACCATTCAGAAAGTCACGGAAAGCACACCGGATTGGCTATCGCTTAAGACCAATCTCATAAATCCTTTTTCATAACTAAAACTTTACAGAGAATATAAACAGTGATCACTGGGGTCCTGGCCTGGTTAAAATGTTTTCCAAAAAGAAAAAAAAAAAAAAACTCTCTCACATAAAAATTAACTGCTGACTAGATAGAGAAAAGGAAACAAAAGTTAAAGTGCAGGGTTGGAAAGATGCCTGGGGGAAGAACTTCTTATTCTTTTTCAAATTGGTTCCTTTCCCCCCAGACATGGATCCAGCAGGAGTCTGGTCAGCCAGCTGTGCAGAGCCGGAACCCCCAAGGCGGCCCTGGGGCCTGGGTAGTGGCTGTGGCTCATTCCTGCTGTGCGGTTGGATACTGTACACATGTGTGGCAGTCAGGGCCATGCACCCCACCCAGCTGGGAGGGAAGGTGGGTGGGGAGCCACTGCTTGCCCAACCATCCTGCAGACAAGCTTGTGGCTGTTGTGGTGGGTGTGGACCACCTCCCATATTGTAAACGAAAAGATAGGTGCTGTTACTGTCCTCAAAAAAAAAGAAGAAAAATGTCATAGGAACAAAATACTTAGAAATGAAAGTGAGAGGTTTTCAGTCCACATTTCACTCACGCTTCTTCAGGTCCCAAGTTCTGGGTGCCAAAATGTAGGAAAAAAACCAGGTTCTTGCCACATGACCAGGAAAAGTTAGGCATGCAGACACTTTGCAGGGTGAGAGGGAATGGAATTTACTGGGCAAAAAGGAAAAAAATACTTTGCGAAGCGAGAGGGGTTCCTGTTAACAGGCGTCCACCTCACAGATTGAATCCCAGGTCATCACACAGGAACTGATGAGCCCAGGCTCCTGCCCCCTGCAAATGGCATGAATTTCCTGAGGCTACACCCCATCCTCCTCAAGCCCAGGCGAGTGGGAGCTTCTACCGGGGACCCTCCCTTATCTTCCTCCTACATCTATCAGTTGTATTAAGTGGTGTATAGCACTGTTCACTTAAGGTTTCTATACTTTGGAACACTTCAATGTTTAAAAAAGCTATAGCTCAATTTTTAAAAGTTCTTGGTCAAACAATAAAGGAAACACTATTATAAAAAGAAAATTATTTAACAAATACTTACTTGTGTCTACTATGTGTCAGGTACTCCGCTGGTACTTGTGGATACAATCTAAAGCAAAAACACAGAAATAAAACTGGCTTATATACTGAATCAGCCACTTGTATCCTTTAAACTATCACCAGCAACAAATTAGAATTTTAAACTTCAGTATCTTTATTCTCTAGAATGAATCCTACAAATACACCTTTTAAGAGTTTACATATGAAAGATTTTATAAATAAATTCTACCTATATTTATATGATCAATTCAAATTTCAGTTTTCCACAAAGGCTTTTAATCTTCTGCATTCAGTATCTTTATTCTCTAGAATGAATCCTACAAATACACCTTTTAAGAGTTAACATATGAAAGATTTTATAAATAAATTCTACCTATATTTATATGATCAATGCAAATTTCAGTTTTCCACACAGGCTTTTAATCTTCTGCAGCTAACAGGGGCCTATCTTTAATTTGGCCTCCTTTTGTATTCATAAAAGAAGTATCACACAACTCAGCACCTAATTGTTCTTGAAAAGCCTTGTGAATGTTAAATTTGTTTCCTACCCAAACTGTAAGTTCTTGTAAATTCCTTGAGAATAGAGATCATATCATATTTTTCTTCGGAATATTTCACAATGCTTAGCAAAGTGTGGATTATGAGATATATGCTTAATTAGTTGTAGGTAGAGTGAATGAAACTTTCACTTAATCATAAAAATGCTTAAGAATAGTTTAAGTTTCGGGAAAAATTAATTTTAAAAATAATTAATATCCAGCATTTTATTTTACCATCTTCTACTACCTAAATATTCATATGCTTGAAAGAGATAAAAGTTATTATTTACATTCCATTCCATTCTGTTCCCTGAGGTTCAGTTCTTATAAGAACTGAAGAGAGGCTACCCTTATCTGCTTGATACCGGTATGTTTCCTTTAACTGAGGAAAAGCTTTATGGGTGAAACATTCATCTCTAAGTATCTCTTTATCTCTTACAGTAATAGAACCCAAGCTTTTTAACTGAGTATATAGTTGCCTAAAATGAGGACTGTATGTTCTAGTTTTCCTTGCAACTGAGTGTGACCATGTGACTTAAGTCTGGTATATAAAATGTGACTGCAAGTGATAGGTGTACTTCCTTTTTTTTTTTTAATCAATTATCTAAAAATGTAATTTACATACATGTTGACCTGGATTAAAAACAAAAAAGTTAGTTTCCATAAATAGCAGACTTTAGTGCTGTATGCCCCAATGACTAAAAATAAAACCAGGAAGTTTTTACTAAAAGCTCAAGGATAAAAATGAACACTGGCTGGCTATTGAACTCCACATCTGACAATAATTACTGACAGTTTAAAAATGCATATCCAAAATACGATCTCAAGAGGACCAGTTGAATTTGTCCGACAGAGCAGTGCAAAATGTTGAGGCATCATTTCTTTGGGTTATGATGCGTTATTCTCAAAGTTTATTTATTTAGAAGGGGAAAGTGATTATAGAAAAATACTTGAAATAATTTGTCAATGAAATTGCAGATTCTAACAATAATCCACATCTTAGATTTTTAAGTGTGTAGTTTCATAGTTTAAACAAATTCTGTCAAAGAGCTATTCAATATACTTTAACTTTCCATGAAAACCAAATAAAAAATCACAGCTGAATGATTTACTTCTACGCTTTTATCTGATTGTGTACATATGATGTACTACACATCCAAGTACAAGAGGCAGTTATCTTCTCTGAGAGGCACAAGATTTGTCTTTCATGAATGCCCTCTAATAGTGAAACCAGCAATTTTTATATATGCATTCATGTGCATATATATGTACTTCAAAAAGCAAAGCGTCATCTCTTCATCCATTGTTAACTCAGTGGTAAGAATGGGGGCCCCCAGGCATCAGTGGAGCACCAGAAGGTCCTGAAGGCACTTGGAAAGGATTACTGGGAGTAGGATAGCATCCTGGTGTGGGATACTATTCTGTAGGGGCAGGATATGGTACTGGTGGTCCCCAGGCTCCTGATGGAACGGTGCCCCATGGAACAGGTTATGCTGCCCCAGGGACTTGGGGAGGAGGAGGAGCGGGATATGGCCCTGGAGATGGATATGGCATATTAGGGGTAGAATACTGCCCTCCCATTCCTGGCGCCCAAGGTCCAGAAGACATGGATCCCCATGGACATAAAGGACCAGCTGCATCTGGATCTGTGGGTGCACCACATGGTCTGGGTAGCTCTGGAAAGGACATATTTGGTGTAGGATATGGCCCCAGGGCCTGGCACAGTTGGGGCTGGATAAGGACCACCAAGTTGGGGGGATGACGGTCTAGAAGGAGGAAAGGGTGCTGGTGGTCCTGGAGGTGGTCTGGTGGGAGGCACAGAGGGATACATTCCTGTTGATGCTGGTCCAAAAGGCACAGTGGAGGGTGTTGCACTTGGTGGGAGTCCAGATGGCACTGAAGGTGGAGCACTCAGATTATTCCAAGGGTTGGAGCCTGGTCAGCCTTGAGGAGGTTGGCCAGGTTTTGTATTGCTCACAGCAGAGGTTTTGGCAGGGGAGTGCTCAGGTAGTGCATCTGCCAAAGAAAATTCATCAGACATTTTCCCGGCAATATCCGAGACCGCAGTAGGGTCTAGAAGGGGCGATGGGTCCGAGGGACTGGGCCCTGAAGAAGTGGGCGCAGCCTGACTGACTGCAGCCAGAGCAGTGCCTGCAACAGCACCAGCAGCACGTGGCTCCTCTTCGATAGCTGTACTTTCAACTCATGTTCCCAAAGGTATGTCCTTTTCTTCTCCTCTTCCTTTAGACTGCTGCTTGAAATATATATGATCATGACTGTGGGCCATTTTGAACTATCAGATGAAAACAACACTCTATAAATGGCAAAGTGACAAGAACGTACTCTCGTCCTGGGATGACTAAATTGAGAAAGCAACTACACGATTTCAGGATTACCCATCACTAACCTATTATATGAGAAGAAAACTCTATTAAGTTGTTGGTTTGGGGTCTCATTAAATACAGTCTTACCAATATCCTAACTTATCTCTTGGAGGAATGATAGGAAGGCAACAGTTGGCAAGGAATGATTCTTCCCTTTTCATACAATGCTTTAAGGATAAATGGAGAAAAGAAAATTGGAAGTAATTAGCTTCAAAACTAATGACTTTTATCTAGCCTTTAATATCTGAAACTAGATTTGACTTTCTTATACAAGCAAATAATCTACCAAAGTTTGGGGCTGCAATATATTATTTGCTTGTATAAGAAAGTCTAGTTTCAGATATTAAAGGCTAGATAAAAATCATTAGTTTTGAAGCTAATTACTTCCAATTTTCTTTTCTCCAAGTCCCATGCACACACACTAACACATATTCATGGGCATACCCACATTTATCATGGGGTATCACCTGGCATTTAGGGAACGAATTGGACACCAAGTTAAATTTGCCAGTGACAACTGTGACTTGTAGTTTTTATTTCATATGTTTATACTGACTGAGAATGGTGTTGCTTTTTACAACCTAATCTATGACTGCATTCTTGAAATTGGATTTTGTCTGAATTTTATAATATTTTATAAAAATTTAATATCTCACTACCTTATCGGAAGTAGTTTAAAATATTTTTGCAATGAACAATTCATAATTTCAAGGACACCAAAAGAAACATGGCTTTCATAGTGCATATTCACTTCAAAATTTGTAAAGTTATATATTCTTCAACACATTAAATGTTTCCTGTATGTATTTTCAAACATCCCCTACTTCTTCCCTCCTGTCTCCCAGGAAAACTTCTCTCTACCAAGGTTAATAGCTTCACCCACAGCCTTGAGTATATCCTTGTGTGCCTTTACCTTATTATTTCCTTACTTGACTCACTTCTTACAGGTTCTTTCCTTCTATTTATATCTGTTTTTCTTTCTATCCTAAAAACATCAGGCAGATAACAAGATTTTTTCTGGACCTTGATATTTCCTCCATGTATTGCCCTGCTTTTTTCATTCATTTATTAGACAAAAACAATTATCATCACTGTTTTCACTTTCTCACTTCTCATTTACTCTCTTACACTTGACATCTAATTCCATCCCTACCATGTTACTAAATTGCTTCAAATCATCAATCACTTATATTTCCAAAGACATTTACTCAATCTTCACCCTCCTTAACTTTGAAGCAGTAATTACCTGGGTGACTTGAAGAAAATTTTTTAAATATACTCTGTTTATCTCATAACTCTTTAGCCACTCTTTCTTTTTCTCCTTCATTGGCTCTCTTTCTTCCTCTCAGTACTAATTTTCCTGAATATGTACTGTTTTTTACCCTTTTATGGTAATATTTTTTAAAAAGTTCTTCTGAGGAACTACTCTTTCCTCCCTTTTATTCTGACACTATTTGATTTACTATATCTTCATTTTTTTGTTTTCCTTTTTTAAAATTTTGATTATCATTATTTTAAATTTTTTTCTTTTCATAGGTTATTGGGGCACAGGTGGTGTTTGGTTACATGAGTAAGTTCTTTACTGGTGATGTGTGAGATTTTGGTGCACCCATCACCTGAGCAGTATATACCCTACCCAATTAGTAGTCTTTTATTCCTCACCCACTTCCCACCCTTTCCCCGAGTCCCCAAAGTCCACTGTGTCATTCTTATGCCTTTACATCTTAATAGCTTACCTCCTACTTACGAGTTGTGAACATATGATGTTTGGTTTTCCATTCTTGAGTGACTTCACTTAGAATAATAGTCTTCAATTTCATCCAGGTTGCTGTGAATGTCATTAATTCATTCCTTTATATGGCTGAGCAGTATCCCATCATATATATATACACCACAGTTTCATTTTTTTGTTTTTCAAATCTCCTGTCTTACCATCTAGTCTACTGAATTCCTTCTTTTTTTTTCTCTTTATGTGACCTCACTTCTTGAATCCTCCATGCTCTTCTCCAATGTATACTGCTTGCTCTCTAGACTTGCTGCACAGCCATCTTGCAGAGATTTGTCCTTACCTTTCTCTAGCATCAGCATAAATTTTTGTCCTTATTTTGTTGGATTATATGGCCTAGTGAGTTTCCAAAAGATCACCCAGGAGAAAAATATTCTACATCCTTGTTAGTCTGAAAATATCTTCATTTTACTCTCACAGTTAACTGATAATTTGAATGAGTATAGGCTTGTAGACTGCAAAACATCTACAATTACAATTTTGAAATATTCTGTCATTATCTTCAGATATGCAGTGATGCTGATAGCACCTGTCCCTATTCCTTTGTTGATAATTTGTCTTTTGTGTTTAGGAACTTTGGGGAATTCTTCCTCATAATTTTTATCTGTGGCATTACATGATAATGTCTCCAGGCATGAGTCTTTTTAAATCTATTTTTCAATACCCCAAGTCTACTCAAATCTGAAAAGTTTTCTTCTTTGCTCTAAAAAAATCTTATACTTTTCTCACTCCCTCTGCCTTTTTTTTTTTTTTTAATCTTTCTCATCTACTGGTTGAATGTTAAGCCTATTGGATTGGCTCTCCATGACATTCTTATGTTTTCTTTCTTATTTTCTCCCTGCTATGTATACTATATTCTTACAAGACTTCTTTGATTTAATCTCCAGTACTTCTCTTGAGTTAAGTTAACATATTTTTAATGTCTGGTAGCTCTTTTTGCTCTATCGTTGCTCCTTTTTCAGAGTATCTTGTTCATATCTTGTAGCTATAATGTGTTCTGAATTCCATATTAATTGGGGTGCTCCTTTAAAATCTTTTATTTATGCTTCCTTGCCTTCTTTAGAGTGTTTTTCTATGTTTTTCTTTGTATTTTTCTCTCATGATGCTCATTTTCCTTATTTGCCTGTTAATTCTTCATTGTTCATATATATGTGTATATACATATATAATTGGTAGTTGATACAGTTTTCCTTTTCCTTTTGTAGGTAAGAGGTCTGACAGTTCTCTCTCTCTCTTGTGTAGGAATTGTGAATATGTGGCTGGGTTAGGTAGGACAGGGCCAGGAATGCCAAATATGAAGTTTCACTTTAGATGAGTAAGCAATTAGCTTGTTCTCAGGATGCTGGCCCTGAATGCTAGAATGAGAATATTTTTCCTCTACGTCATCAACCTAAAAGTTTTCACTTTTCTGTACTATTTATTCAATTAATTTGGAGAAGATTTGGGGGGTCATTTTTGGTCTTTGTTTTTATCTGGATGCAGATATTAATATCTTTTGCTTCCTCTCAGTGTATATGGATGAGAAAGGGAAATGTGTGTGGTGATAGATTCAATTGTGCCATATTTTATCCCCATTTTCAGCCCTTATTCTTACTTCTGTCCTATCCTGTGTAGCTTCTCCACTATATTTTTTAGGCTATGGTTTTGGTCAAATCACTACTATTTGCTTTGTATCCCAAGATATTTTTGAAATTTCATTTGCTTTTCTTGACATCATCTACTTTTTTCTACTCACATAAGTGCATGCATACAGGCACACATCATCTTTACTCCTTTACTTATTCTTCATTTTTTCTGTTTCTTCATTTTTATTTCTGTACTGTGTAGGAAAGAATAGTAGGCAAATGATATGCTGAGTTCACCATCTTGAACAGTAATTCAAGAAAATCTTTTATATATTGTAAGCATATATTTTGAAACCTGTGTAAAACATAGTGCAGGATTCTCCAAAGCTGAGATTGTCCCTTTGCCACATGACCACCTCTACAACATTCTTATTCAAAGGGAAATGAAATTACTTTGGGAGAAGCTCACATTTTTTGAGTTGTTTGGTAGTTAAAAAAAATCACCTCATTAGTTAAGAAAGAGGGAAGAAATGGTGGTTGAGGAGGCAAACAACAGTGTCTGCCATGGTAGTAATCTAACTTTTTTCTTTTCTAATATCACTTATTTAAAAGAGTAGGAAAACATTTTAGAATTGAGTCTTTTGTTAATCAGCATTCCCCAAAGGTTAAGCATCAGCTTCAGAGAAGGAACTGCACTGGAGTGCAGTAAAGATGGAATATTAAGACTCGGTGTTGCAGGATGAGGTGGGGTGAAAAAGGGCAGGGAAGAACTGACTGACAATAGATACAACAAGAAAGGCCTAGAAGCTGAGGCTACGGCACACTGGTGAGCTAGGCAGACCTAGTGGACACACATCTTGAAGGAGGTACCCAGAGACTGATGGGCTGGAAATGGTTCTGAAACTTGGCAGCCCATCCCCTCAACCCACGAAGTGACAAGTCTGAGAATGAAAGGCTAACATACTAAAGATAATGAAACATAGAAATGAAAAAAGTCAAAAGCGTGAATAATTTTGTTGAGCTACAAAAAATAGCTTGGAAACACTTCCACCTTGAAATTTTCTGTTCTTGAGACAATTTTGAGATAACTAAAGGCACTCTTTGCAGAATGATCATGTTACACATATACATAAAACACACACAAACTTATGTAATTTTACCTAAATGTGTTCATATTATGTATAGATTGTGTTGCAAGCTATTTCATTCCACTGTACATCTTAGACATATTACCGTATCAAGCAATACAGATTCACATTATGCTTTTTTAATGCCTCGAAATTTAGAGATGTATTACAATTTAATTTAAATCAATCCAATATTGAGCCTTTTTTTGGTATGATACTTTTTTTTTTTTTTTTAAGACAGTGTTTCACTCTGTTACCCAGGCTACAGTACAGGGGTGCGATCATGGCTCACTATAGCCTCGACCTCCCAGCTCAAGTGATCCTCCTGCCTTAGCCTCCTGAGCAGCTGGGACTACAGGTGCATGCCACCACACCCAGCTAGTTTTCATATATATATATATATACACATATATATTTTTTTTTGTAGAGAAAGGGTTTTGTCATGTTGCACAGGCTAGTCTCAAACTCCTGGGCTCAAGCAATTCACCTGCTTCAGCCTCCCAAAGTGCTGGGATTACAGCTGTGAGCCACCACACCCAGCCATATGATACATTTATAAATGAAATGTGGAGTTTTGTTTTGTTTTTCAATTAGAGATGGGGTCTTGCTCTGTAGCCCAGGCTTGAGCTAAATGGCATGATCATAGCTCACTGTAGCCTCAAACTCCTGGCCTCAAGAGAGCCTCCCAATTCAGTCTCCTTAGTAACTAAGACTACAGGTGTGTACCATCAAGTCTGGCTATTTTTTTTTCTATTTTTGGTAGAGATGGGGGTCTTCCTACGTTGCCCAGGCTGCTTTTGAACTTCTGGCTTTAAGTGATCCTCCTGCCTCAGCTTCCCAAAGCACTGGGATTACAGGTGTGAGCCACCGCGCCTAGCCCACTGCAATGAGTTTTAATTGGTTTCCCAGCCATGCACTACTTTCAACCCACCCTACCCAATATTGCCAAAATAATCTCCCAATTCCATTTTGTGACCGCCAAACACTGACTGCCTATTATACTCAATTCTTTAAATTTAAAATTGTGTCTCCTTATAGTTTGTTTACATTTTAGCTTTGTCACTAGCTTCTATTAACAGTGTTCCATTACAGATAAATAGGTTACTCATTATCTAGAATGCAGGTATAGTCTTGTTTCTTGGCTTTGCTCATGGCATACTTTCTGCACAGTCTCTTTGTCATCAGGGCCCATTCTCCTTAGGCTGTCTTTCCACTAACATTTGGGGAAGCTGAGCTTGATGGCATGTACCTGTAGTCCTAGCTGCCTGGGAGGGTGAAGCAGAAGAATCATTGAGCCCAGGAGTTCAGGCCTGTTGTGCACAATGATCATGCTTGTGAATAGCCAGTGCACTTCAGCTTGTGCAATACAGCAAGACCCATCTCTTGAAAAGAAAAAATTGAGGAAACCCCGGGGACTATAAACAGGACAAAAATAGTTCTTAAGAGTTCAGTGAAGTAAGGCCATGCCTCAGTGTCCACAGGGAATTGGTTCCAGGACACTCCCACATACCAAAACCCCAGGATGCTCAAGTCCTTATACAAAATGGCATAGTATTTGCATATAACCCATGCACATTGTCCCATATACTTTAAACCATGTCTAGGTTACTTATAATACCTAATATAATGGGAAATGCTATGTAAACAGTTGTTATACCCATATTGTTTAGGAAATAATGACAAGAAAAAAAGAGTCTATACATGTTCAGTGCAGACATAACCATTCTTCTTCTTTTTTATTTTCTAATTGTTTTTGTTCCGAAGTTGGTTGAGACATATACAGAAGTCATGGATACAGAGGGCTAACTGAATTTCCTTCCAGGCTAGGACTATTTAATAGAAATATGATGCAAGCCCACCTATGTAATTTAAAATTTTCTAGAAGTCACATAAAAAGTAAAAATAAAGTTGAAATTAATTTTAACATATTTTATTTGATCCATTGTATATAATTTCAACACGTAATCAACGTAAGAATTACAATATTTTACATTTGTTTTCTAAGTCTTTGAAATCTGGTGTACATTTTGAACTCATTGCATGTCTCAATTTGGACAAGACACATTTCAAATGTCAACAGACATATTTAGCTGGTGGCTACCCTAATGGATAGCGCAGTTCTAGGTAGTGTATTTTCGATTCTTCTCTTCTCCCTTAAGCCTCTGGAACTGTGATGAGAATAATCTGCCATGTGAATTCCTAGCACTTATCAGCATCTCTCATTATCAAGTGGCCTCCTTGCATTATTTATTTTTGTGATGCATTTGTCTTCTCTCATGAACTAACTTGTAAATTCTATGAAGTCCAGGACCAAAGACACATGCAATCTCAAGATTGGAAATACCTTTAACAAAGCCATCAACCAATTCTTCTGTTGATGTGTGGCTCCCCTGTACCAAGTCCCTATTAAGTGAGCTTCAGAATCTCCCTGAAGCAAAATTCTGTTGTTGAAGTATTCACACATGCTAAGGTAGGAAATTCTTTTTGGGTCGTGCTACAAGGGCATCTTCTTTTCAGGATCTTAAATCTGTTCCCTGAAGTTTGCATCACATGAAACAAATCAACTTCACATGACAGGTCACTTCATATTTGGAGAGAGTCCAGTAGTTTTCTCTCTTCTAACTGAGTCCTGGAAGGTTTAATCAATACTTCTTCACTTGCCCTGTTTTTGAGTTCTCTTCATCATTTTGCTCTTCCCTGATAGAATGCCATCTTGATTGAGGTCTTCTTCAAATGCTGAACACAGCACTTCAGAGGTGGTCTGACCAGTAAAGAGAATAACTGGATCACTATTGGCTGCCTCTACAAAACAGTTCTACCAGGCATCGGGGCACATTACCTTATGAAGAAGCGGGAATGGCAGAGGAGAGCCACAACAAACACATTCACTCATACTATCGTTGCATTGTTGGCTTTTAGTCTAGAACTCTTTGCAGATAAACCACATAGTTCTTTGGGTTAGTTTTTCTTCGTATCTTCCTATCTTTTCAATCGAGTTAGGGAATCTTCGGGCTTTCTGTTTTTGGAGGAGGTCTTCTGACCCAAGGACCGACTTGCAGAGATCACTTTGAGGGAACTAAGCTGAGAATCCAGAAAGCTTATGGAAAACAGGCCTTGACACTAGAGAACCATGTATACTTCCAGTAGCCAGAGAGCTTTGGCTGAAGACGACGATAGCAACTACCTGTTTCTTCATTCAAATTGCTCTCTTTTCCTTTACCTTTAATAGGAATTATTTCCTCCACATATTTACCTTATGGAGAAGCGCGGCAGCCTGAAGTAAATGCAGGGGAAAAACTCACAGAGAGGTCGAGATGGCAGGCCTGACCCGGCGCGAGCAACCAGGGTAAAGCACACCGTTCAGGGTCGCTCCCGCCTGGTCCTGGCGACTCATCCTCGCCGCCGCCGGGACCCTCCGCATCTGCTCCTCCGAGCCCAGCCGACTAGAGGCTGGAGGCGGGAGGCGGGGCGACGCGCGCACGCGGGCGGGGCGGAGGGCCCGGAGTCGACGAGTCGACGTGCCGACGTTGGCGCTGCAGCGGGGCGGTGACGTGTAGGCCGGCGCCAGCTACACTCTGTGCCTCCTCGCCGGGTCCGTGGGTCGGTCTGTCTGGCTGATGGTCCTCGCACGCAGTTCCCTGTGACTGGGCGCGACCCCGGCAAGCGCGGCGTGGAGGGCTGACAGGGCGCGGCGGTACAGCTGCCCGCCCGCATCTTTGGCCCTGCCCTCAGCACCTCACCCGCCGTGGGAAGTTAAAGTAAAACCGAAAGGGAAGGAGGCGCGGTGGCAGGAGCTGACAGAGAAGGGAAACGCGTGAGCCGGGCCGAGAGGTGAGGAGGTGGAGGTGGGAGGACGAGAAGGGTCGCCGCGGCCAGGGGAGCTGACTGGAGGCGGGGACAGCGGGGCGGGCTACGCGACCCGCCGAGAGATTCTCTTCCTACCTCCGGGGCAAGTCCAGACCTGTCATCCTTTTCGGTGGTTTGAGGTCGAGTCCGAGGTCTCGCAACAATACCGCCCATTCCTAGAGTTTGTAGGTGGGGTAGGGGATAGAAAACTTAACCTAAGCCACGTATTGTCTAGGTATTAAGCCACAACGTGACCAGATGAGGTGTTTTTTCCTGTCCCATGCATGGGTAATTTGTTTTCTTTCTTTTTTTCTGTTACAAAGCCTTGGTAACTAAGTTTTTTTTTCACGTAGATTTTGAGAAAGAAATCTTCCTCGTATTTTTCCTCCAACACACTGAAAAGTAAATAGGTAGCTGACCGTGGTGGATTGTGGGTGAATTTCGCAATCAAGGAGCCTAGAATGTCATTTTGAAATAAATAAATGTGTATGTGGGTGCTAGGGAGGTTTTGTGAGTAATGGGCAGTTATTTCAAATAGGTTTCTTATCATAAATTATCCGTGGAATGCAGTGTGCTAATGGTATTTGCTATTCTTTGGTTTAAAAGAAGCATAATTCTAGGGTTTGGTAAAAGTTAGATGTGTTGTCACTTGTGCATTCAAACTCATAGTTACGTTTTCTTTCTTTCCCTACGTTAGGTTAGACTGATAGCCATTTTCTCCTCACCAGATTTTATGTTTCATAGATTGAAATCCTTTTTCTGATTCTCAGAGTTCTCAGAAGTTGAGAATTCAGCTTTTGGTTTTACCATGGATCGTGCTCCAGTTTTTGTCGTCTCTTTTGTTTAATGATGGTTATAGTTTTGCATGAGAAAAATGATCCTTAAAGATGCTGTTAAGCTTAGGCTAAATAATCTTACTTATATGAGTAAATTAATTTTTCATGGGTTCAGCTTTCTTGATCCCTCCTTAACAGTTTTTTGTCATTCATTCATTCATTCAAGTCTTCCTATGTGTCAAACGCTGGGCCAGACCTAGGAGAGCAAGAGAGAGACAATCTCTGTGCTCATGAACTTTCTATAATCCAGCAGCCTCCTTAAAGAGAGAATCTTGACTAGGGTTCTTTCTCATACCATGGATATGTAGTTGACCAAACCAAAGCTTTTAAAAGAAAAAGTTATTGTCAATGTATATATATAACTGGCATTGAAAGAGGAGCAGATGATCTTGCTTTAACAGCATGATTTGATATTGCCTTTGATCAAAAAGATAGTATATGTACCAGTGGTTTGCCAGTTCAGAAGAGTAAGTTTTTCTTTTGCACAGCTGGTTTAAATATAAAGTTCACAGTTCTACCTCAGTTTCTACCTCAAAATAAATAAATAAAAAGCTTTTTCTTTTGAGATAGAAATCAGTTGCTTTCCAGTCTTCACATTGGTCTGATTGATCCCCTGTGTATCTCTGGAACGCCTGGGCTCAAGCAATCTCCCTGTATCGGCCTCCCAAAGTGCTGGGATTACAGGCCCCATTTTGCCTTTTTGTGTGCTAATAAATTGACTAAGAATTTTGTCTTTGCTAGCTGGCTGCCCCTAGTAGCTTCAGGATGGGAGCTGGTTACCAGAAAGATCAAGGAATTATTAGAAGGTTGGGACTTTCATCCCTACCCCCTAACTGCTTAGGGAGGTGAGAGAGGGGCTGAAGATTAAGTTGATCACCAGTGGCCAAAGGGTTTAATCAATTATGCCTATGTAGTGAAGCCTCCATAAAAACTCAAAATGACAGGGTTCAGAGAGCTTCTGAAAGCTGAACATGTGGAGAGTCCTTGAGGTGGTATGCCTAGGAAGTACTTGGAAGTTCTGCATGGAAATTCCCTTCCCTTATAAATTACCCTATCCCATGTATCTCTTCATCTGTATCCTTTGTAATATCCTTTGTAATAAGTTGGTAAACGTGTTTCCCTGAGTTCTGTGAACCACTCTAGCAAATTAACCGAACCCAAGGAGAGGGTCATGTAATCCCCAATTTATAGCTGGCCAGTCAGAAGTACAGATAAAAAAAAGTCTGGAACTTGTAATTGGCATCAGAAGTGGTGGGCAGTCTTGTGGGACTGGGCCTTCATTCTGTGGGATATGACAGTATGTCTAGATAGTGTCAGAAATGAATTAGAGAACACCTATCTGATGTCTGCTGCAGAAATGATTGCTTGCTTGGTGCGTAGGGAGAAACTCATACACATTTTGCCACAGACATCTTCTGTGTTGATAATTGTGGTGTGAGAGCAGAGGAAAAACAATTTGAGTTTTTTCCACTCTCACAAGAGGGCAGGTGTAAATTCCTTGAGTCTGCCTTCCAGAGGCTTATGGATTAGGATGGAATGAGAATTTGTCTTTCAGACATAATCTGTGCTAGGCCCTTTTCCACTGGACCTTTTCTTTTGTGCGAAGAGTTGTAATATATACTGCCTAATATGTGCTGGGTCTGTTCCATGTTTTCTTGAGAGTAATGGGTGTGCTTGTTTCATCTTTGTGGGATGTTCTGGAATTTTTGACTATGCTTGCCTTATCTGGTGCTAAAATATTTTTTTTGTTTTTCCAGGGACATTTAAAGGAAAAGCCTTCCTTATCCTGTGCTAAAAGTAAAATTAACACAACTTTGGGGGGAATATTCTGAATATAAAGGCTAATCTGCTTTATAGTTATAAACCTGTCCAGGATTTTTTTCCCCCCACCTTTGGGTGGGAAACCTAGTTAGAGGATAAGTTAGAGAATAAGAGCCCCATTTTGTTTTAAATTTTGTTTTTAACTATTTTATATTTTGTATTGTGTGAAAAGTGTTTATGTATTTTATTATTTTTGTCATGCTTTCTCTATTCTACGTGCTTCAGATGTGTTTCCTAACTTGATTGGGAACTATTCAAGAGCAATTGCTTCTTGCTTAAGAATGAGTTAGCATCTAAAGTGAACTTGTTAGGTGGAAACTGTGAATAGCTAAGATTACCTTTGAGAATCCCTTAAGAGGACATCAGGTTGGCATAACATGCTGTCTCTCAGCACGTCCTACACAGCCGTGTTTTTCATCCGACTTGGAATGTATCACAGTTTCTTTAGATGAACTCCCAGTGAAAAAGTTGGTCTGTGTTTGGTCACCACCTTGTATGTTTTTTTAAAAAAGAGAAAAAGTATTAAAAACTAGAGTCATGCAATGCAGCAAGATGCTCACATTTTGAGATGCATGTGGTGATTAAAACAGACTGAAAGAGCAAGATTCTTGTTGCCCATCCGCCGTTCACTCTAGAGCAGGTATTCAATACCTGAAATGTAAGCAGAATCTCTAGTAATTATTGTTTTTGTCTGACTCTACCTTCCTTTTTTTGGCCTACAGTGTTTGGTAGATTAAAGAAAGTAAAATGTGCTTAGACTCTGCTGTATGAACCAATTGATGGTAATAAGGTTTAATACAAGTAAGAGATAAAAGGTTAAAATTATCTTTAGGATTTACCATGAAAAATCAACCCCTTTTGAAATGGCATAATGGAGGATTGTATATATGTGTCGATGGTGGCTATTTTCTGAGTTCTGATCTTGCTAATATTAACAATATCACAACTCAATTTTTAAAAAAGGCACAATAAAATATAAATATTCTTATTCACTGTTTATTTAATCTTTATTCACTGTTCATTTTTCAAGGTGTCGGTTTGTGGGTACAAGATTGTATTTTAAGTATTGAAATCTTAAATTCTAATTTTACTCCATTTACAACCTGCTCCTTCATGTCAGTGGTTTTATCCCTTAATCTGCACTGTATCACTTTGACTATTTTTGTCCCTTTAATAATTCCCTAGTATCCATAATTGTCAATAACTAATTGTTGACTGAACTTATTAGGAAATATAGTTTGACTGTTTTGGAGGTTTTCTCATTTGTTTATAATGAAAAAATACAGTAACTGTATTTTCCTAAAGTTGCTATCAAGCAATTAGACCATTTAGAGTTAAGAAACACAGGTTTGGTTTAAGAAGAATAAATGTTACAATTTTTATATGTAGTACTTCAGAATAGTGTGTATTGGGATTCTAGCTCACTAATTATTGGTTAATATCATCTCGCAAAAGGAAATATGCTACCATTAGATTAGTTTTCTCCTTATTTGGAATGTAAAAAAGGGCAGTTACATTTTCAAGACTTTCTTTTTATCTGTACTTTCGTTTAATTAACAATTTAAAGATTTGTTCAGATAGCCACAGCCAGTACTTCTAACAAAAATAGGCTTTTAGGGTTTCAATCCTTTAGAAATTATATTTGTTCTGGGGCATTAAGTATTTATTATTAACAGAATTTTTCATTTATGTATTTATCATTTAGTGGACCATATTAAATGTGGAGTAAAAATTAGTAAGGTAAAAATTGATATGCAGGCCAGTTTTTCTTAATACTTACTCACTGTGATCTTACCAGAAATTTTAACTATGAATGTTATGATTTGTCTTTAAGACCTCCTAGTTGAACATCTTTTCCTTTCATCTAGGCCTAAAGTTAAGCACTTAACAACCCTCATCATTTAGGCTTCATTGTCCCACAACCCCTGTGTTACAAAACCTTAACCCTGGTTCACACCAACCTTTGTTCCTATGCCAGATTATTGCCACCTTTTGTTTGCAGTATGAGCTGAACATTCATTGCTACCTGAAAAATATTTCTTCTGTTATTGTGGGTGGTAAGTTCAGACTTTTGCCTCTGTAATAGAAAAAATCCCATCTCATCACCTGTTTGAACAGTCTCAGCATATCTCAAATAAAATAGGAGTCATTTTGGTGGAACTCCCTTTTACCATGTTTTTCTCTCCTCCTTCACCCTCTGCTTAACCATGTTATAACTATATTCACTTCCACTCATCTTTCCTTCCATACTTATCTATCCAAGTCTCTCTAGACCTGTGCTTTTGTTGTCATTCTCGCCTGTATTCTCAGAGACCCTAACTCCATCAGTCATAGTCTTTCTCCTGATTGCTCAACTTTTCCTTCTGTCTTTGTTCTCCCCTGATTATGACAGAATCATGATCAACTTTATCCTGTATTTTCAGAAACTCTTAAACCACATTATTTCAGTATTTCTTACTTTTTCTCCTTTTCTTTCTTAATTTCTTGAAAGAATAGCATATACCCATTTGTAGATTTTTTTTTTTCTTTTTTTTTTCCCCCCCTATTTTCTCCCTTTGCATTTATCCTTTAATTCACTGAGATTTACCTTCTACCATTTTTGGAAACTAGGTGTGCTAGTCATCTGGGACCTCAGAGTTGCTGAGTACAGTGGACTGTATCATGTCATTTGAAACTTTCTTTTCTCTTGTCATATCACTCTTTCCATATGACTAACAATTTGTGGATCACTTTCTTAGAACTCTGTTCTTAATTCTCTACTGTCTACTTCCAAGAGGCCTTTAGGAGTAGAGTGCATTAATGGGCATTCATGCAGCTTTTGAAATGGAGTATAAAATGTTGTTTATATGTATGTATGTCTGTTTTCTTAGGAAGAGGGTCCATGGGCTTATGTATATTTGACTTAAACGAATATTATGTTCATCCATGGTTTTAACTGTGATGAAGTGATAACATGAAATTCTGGATTTCCAGCCCAGACCTCTGATAGGAAATCCAAAACCATATATCCCACTTGATAGCCCATAATTAAAGTTTTCCAAAACAGAATTATCATTCCTCTTCCTGATGCCCTCTATACATAATAGAGTCCTCCACTCTTCAACATTTCCTAAGCCAGAAATTTGAGTGTCCTGCTGCTTTCTCCTTCTTTAAATCCTATTCCACATTGATTCTGTCTTCCAAGTATACTGATCTCCTAAATCCATCCTTTTATGCATTTCCCTGGCTTAATTCTATCCTCTTTATCTTTCACTTGGTTTATTGAAAAACTTTCCAACTGGTTTGTCTATGTCCTGTTTGACCCCACCTTGACAGTTCACCACATGTAAATCTGAGTAATTTTTTCTATAACACGTTAATATTTTTTCAGTGATTCTGATTATCAGAATGAAAAGTGCTTAATTTGAGACATGTTGTTTGGTCTCTGCTTACATGTTTAGGTCTTATTTCATCAGTTTCCAAATGCACATTCTGTAGGGGTTTTAAAAGTAATTGAGTCTGTTATTTTGGCTTTCCCCCTCATAGTTTACCCGTTGTAATAACCTTGTCTAGGTCCTTTAAGTCTCAGCTCAAGCTCAGCTTCCTTCCTTTATATCTAGTGCCCTCCTACCCCTTTAGATGCTCCTTCCCTGTCTTCCTACAGTTATAGCTGCATAATTATTGCAACTATTTTTCTTTCTTCCTAACCATACTGTAAACTCATCATTGAGGGCAAGTGCAATCATATCAAAATGTTTTTCTTTTTTTAATCTCTAGAGCCTCATAAAATATCTAATATATGGTGGGTAATCTATACATATTTGCTGAGTAAATGAATAACATAAGATTTAAAATTTGTTTTCTGAATTTGACCTTTATACATTTCAAATACAACTTAAAGGGAATCTTTTTCCTGGTACAAAATACAATGTGTTTTGAGGAACTGTAAACTTTATTAACATCCAGTGCCTAGCCCAGATCCTAGTAGATAGGAGAAACTCAAATATTTGTGTATGAATGATTTATAGGTAACAATGAGCTAATGAACTGTTACATTTTTAGTGTTGGTCATTCAACCTCGGGAAGAAAACACATCAAATAAAAATAGCAAATCTGGTAATGTGCTTTGCTTCATTCCCTTGACAAGCATAATTCATGCTGATTATTTTGATAAGATCTCTGGGAGCTTTATTTGATGTGTTTCCAGGATTTGTTTCAAGATTTAGAGCTCTTTTTAGCAGTTTTTGTAGTGCTGGCTTGGTAGTGGCAAGTTCTCAGCATTTGTTTGCTTGAAAAAGACTGTACCTTCCCTTCGTTTACGAAGCTTAGTTTTGCTGGATACAAAATTCTTGGCTGATAATTGTTTTGTTTAAGGAGGCTGAAGATAGGGCTCCAGTCCCTTCTAGCTTGTAGGATTTCTGCTGAGAAATCTGCCGTTAATGTGATAGGTTTTCCTTTATAGGTTACCTGGTGCTTTTGCCTCACAGCTCATAAGATTCTTTCCTTCATCTTAACTTTAGATAACCTGATGACAGTGTGCCTAGGCGATGATCTTTTTATGATGCATTTCCCAGGTGTTCTTTGAGCTTCTTATATTTGGATGTCTAGGTCTCTAGCAAGGCTGGGGAAATTTTCTTCGATTATTCCCCCAAATATGTTTTCTAAACTTTTAGATTTCTCTTCTTCCTCAGGAACGCTGATTATTCTTAGGTTTGGTAATTTAATGTAATCCCATACCTCTTGGGGGATTTGTTCATATTTTCTTATTCTTTTTTATTTGCCTTTGTTGGATTGGGTTAATTACAAAACCTTGTCTTTGAGCTCTGAAGATCTGCATGTTCAGTTCTATTGCTGAGACTTTCCAGAGCATTTTGCATTTCTATAAATGTATCCATTGTTTCCTGAAGCTTTGTTTCTTATTTATGCTGTCTATATCACTGAAGATTTCTCCCTTCATTTCTTGTTTCTTTTTTTTTTTTTTCTATAAATTGGGCTTTGCCTTTCTCTGATGCCTCCTTGATTAGCTTAATAACTCACCTTCTGAATTCTTTTTCAGGTAAATCAGGGATTTCTTCTTGGTTTGGATCCATTGTTGGTGAGCTAGTGTGATTTTTTTTGGGGGGGGACTGTTAAAGAACCATGTTTTGTCATATTTCCAGTGTTCATTTTCTGGTTCTTCTCATTTGGGTAGAGTCTATCAGAGGGAAGGTATAGGACTCAAGGCTGTTGTTCAGATTATTTTGTCCCACGGGGTGTTCCCTTGATGTAGCATTATCCCCCTTTTCCTAGGGATGTGGCTTCCTGAGAGCCAAGCTGTAATGATTGTTATCTCTCTTCTGGATTTAGCCACTCGGCAGGTCTACCAGACTTTGGGCTGGTACTGGGTGTTGTCTGCACAGAGTCCTGTGATGTAAACCATCTGTGGGTCTCAGTCATGGATGCCAGCACAGTATTTGGAGTGTATCCTGGGTCCTGCAGGAGCAATCTGCTTTCTTCAGAAGGTCTGTGGGTTCTCTTGGCTTTCCTGATTTATTCCTGCTGTCGCTCTGGAGCAAGAGTTTACGATGCAAGACTCCACACACTGCTCTGTCAAGAGTGGGAGCTGCAGTCTAGTCCTGCCTCCTGTCTGCCATGATCCCCCCTTTGTTTTTCTACTCAGATCTCAGGGAGCTTTAAAGTTTTCAGTTACTGTAGTTTGTAACAATGTGACCTCATTACCGAATCCTAATATTAGATCTCTTCTTAGAGGTTGAGTGTATTATCTTGTTAGGATTTGCTAGGTTTGTGAGTTAGAATAAAAATGGAGTCCCGCTTTCTACTTTTTTTAAAAGAGAAAGGCACAGAGGATTCAAGACATTACTGTCATGTATATAAAAATGGTGAAAGTAGTGGTCCCAAGTACCCCATTAATTTGTAATACCATGCCTGAGGCACAGTATTAATACATCATGTTTCTTGTTCTGATGCTACATTTTGAAAGCACTAACTTGTGTGGTAAAAGGTAGGTTCTGAGGCAGAGTATGTTTAGTTTACTATCAGGGCCTTTCTTTAAAGACTTGACTAAATTTAGTCATCTTGAATACATTTTTGCAATGTCTCAGTGTGGGTAGAAAATTAAAACCCCAATGCTTTGGTATCCATTGTATACCTTACTTCCTCTCTATGGATGACATGTACAACGTACATACATACTCTGTATAATTCTTGGGAGAACTGAGAAAAAGTCAAGTTACTTTCATTAAGAGACTTGTATTCTCTTACAGACCCCAGTTGAGAAAGGCTGGTAGGAACCAGGCTATGCACTGAATTCAGGCCATGGATTTCTGTCACCCAGGCTGAGTGCAGTGGCACGATCATGGCTCACTGCAGCCTTGACCTTCCAGGCTCAAGCAATTCTCCCACCTCAGCCTCCTGAGTAGCTGGGACTACAGGCGCATGCCACTTGCCTGGCTTTAAAAAATTTTTTTGTAGAGTTGGAGGTCTCACTATGTTAACCAGGCTGGTCTCAAACTCCTGGCCTCAAGCGATCCACCCGGCTTGATTTCCTGGCTGGATTTCTTAATAGATGAATTTCTCCCTTGGCCATTATTGGCTTGAGACAAAATTAAATGGTGATTTAAGAATAAAAGACATTGGCTGGGCATGGTGGCTCACACCTGTAATCCTAGCACTTTAGGAGGTCAAGGCGGGTGGATCACGAGGTCAGGAGTTTGAAGCCAGCCTGACCAACATGGAAGCCCCATCTCTGCTAAAAATACCAAAATTAGCCAGGCATGGTGGCGCACGCCTGTAATCCCAGCTACTCGGGAGGCTGAGGCAGGAGAATTGCTTGAATCTGGGAGGTGGAGGTTGCAGTGAGCCGAGATCATGCCACTTTACTCCAGCCTTGGCGACAAAGCGAGACTCCGTCTCAAAAGAAAAAAAAAAAAGAAGAAAAGACATCATCTCTAAGACAGTGGTTCTCAACTACGATCCTTGACCTGCTGCATCATCTGCAAACTTGCTGGAAATGTAAATTCTCAAACCTCATCTCAGTGCCATCTGATCTGCTGAATTGGAATATTGGGGTGAAGGGAGTAAGGTGGTAGGGCTCAGCCAGTTTGTTTTTCAAGAAGCCCTCCAGGTAGTTTCACTATATAATAAAATTTGAGAATCTCTGCTCTGTACTGTCCACTGACTCTTGCTTTCATTTTTTTCTTCCACATGCTCCAGGAAGTATGTTATCTAGTGTGAGAAAAATCCAGATGTGATTCCCTGAATCATCTTATTTCCATGCTTTCCTGAATTCACTCCCAGCAGGTAGTTGAAATCTGAAGTCAGCTAACTTGGAAGTTTATTTGTAAGTTGGATCATTTGACTTCTCTGTTTAAAATTTTCCAGTGTGATGTAGAGAGTCCAACTGTTTTTTTCCCCAGCTGTCCTCATACCAGTTCTTTACTGATCTGTAGTGCAATCATGTTTGTTTTTTTAATACCTCATTTTTTTGTTTTTGATTTGTAATCTTAACTATTTTGCTCAAAGAATGTGACCTCTTATCAGGGATCAGTAAACAGATTTGGTCACCCTGAGCCCCAGAATGGGTTTTACACTTCTAAAGTGTCATTTTTTAAAAAAGGAAAGAATATATGGCAGAGACTGCATGTGGCTTGCTAAACCTAATTTTTTTTTGTTTTTTTTTGAGACGGATTCTCACTCTGTCACCCTGGCTGGAGTGCACTGGCGCCATCTCGGCTCTCTGCTACCTCTGCCTCCCAGGTTCAAGCAATTCTCATGTGTCAGCCTCCTGAGTAGCTGGGATTACAGGCGCCTGCCACCACACCTGACTAATTTTTGTATTTTTATAGAGATGGGGTTTTGCCATGTTGGCCAGGTTGGTCTTAAACTCCTGACCTCAGCTGATCTGCCCGCCTCGCCCTCCCAAAGTGGGGGGATTAGGCATGAGCCACCACACCTGGCCTAAATCTAAATTTTTTACTACTCTCTTTTTGCATAAAAGTTTACTAACTTCTGACTTATATGACACTTATTCTTTGTAATTTGTTGAGACTTGCTTTATGGCTGAGTATACCTAGACGATTTTTGAAACTGTTCAAGTGTTCTTCAGAAGAATATGCATTTTTAAAAATCAAGTTCAGGTTTCTGTATTTGTTCATTAAATCAGACTTAGTAATTGTACTCTTCAGGTTCTCTATATCTTTATTGATTTTTTATTTTGGAGGGAAGGTTGGCTTCACTTGTCAATAATTGAGGTCTTTAAACTTTTACTTTGATGTTAGACTTGTCACTTTCTCCTTGAGGTCTATTTGTTTTATTTTGAGACTATCCTAGCAGTGCATACAAATTCAGAACTTTTAAGTCTTCTTAGTGAGCTTTATCTTATTATGTAGAGAGTTTTTTTTAATTCCTCCCAAACACCTGTTGTTTTGAAGCCAATTTTGTCTGATCTGATATTTTTGATATAGCCACCAGCTACGTTTGGTTATTTGCAGGAAGATCTTATCCTATCCCTTAACTTTCAGCCTTTCCTTTCCTATGTTTTCGGTGTAGCCCTAGTGTTTTACTTCTTTGTTGTTTTGCAGTTCATACTGTCAGTCTTTTGAGAGGTAAGTTTAATTTGTATTTATTATGATTATTGACATATTTCCATTTGTTTTTATTTATCCTGCATTATTTGTACTTAGTCTGTTTGTGACATCATGCATGGGTTATTTCTTCAAGTCTCTTCCAGGTTATCACTTTTATTTTTAGCTATTGTTTAACCCATCTGTTGATTGTTTTAAAATTTAACAAGTATATATTTTTATTTCTAAAAGTTACATTTTCAAATCATCCTACTTGTATTTTATTATTCATTATTTAAAAAATTCTATTATAGTTATTATAGATAAGTATTTTGTATCTGATTATTCTAATATATAGGTCGGAGATTTTTCCAAGTATTACCCTTTTTGATAACTTCAGGAATACAGTAATCAAGAGGAACAGCAGGAGCAGAGAATAGTCTGAGACATTCTGTCTGTCTTCCCTTTCCCAGTTCTTTCCTTCCCACATTGGACATTTTGGCGTAGATAATTCTTAGTTGTTGGGGAACTGTCCTCTGTATCGTATGTTTAGTAGCATCATTGGCCTCTATCCACTAGAAACCAGTAGTCCCCTTCCACCTGCCTGATAGTTGTGACAACCAAAATATCTAAAATATTGCCAGATGTCCCATGTGGGGCAAAATCGTTCCTAGCTGGGATGTTTTAAAGACTTACATAGCTTATGTGACATTCTTCAGGGAGCCATGCCTTATAAATCTGTAGATAGTAGTTGTGTTATAATAAGCAATCTTAAACTAGTATAGTCCTCCAAGAGTCTTTCATAGATCACCACTCTCCTAATAGTAAATATTATTAATCTTTTTGCCTAGAAATTGTTTAGTCATCAGACTGTTAAGGAGGAGATTAGACCAGGCCATCTGAATTCTCTCTTTCCCTGTATTTTCTTCCCCCTCATCAGCTGTTTTCTTTTCTGGCCTGTTGTTGAGTCTATTACCATTTTTGCCTTTTCTTCATTTGTCTTCCATTTATTCATTGACAGATAATTATTCAGTACCAAAAATATTCTGGTTCTGTTGTCTATATGCTGGGGAGATTAGTAAAATTAAGAGGTCTTTCTGTCATGAAGCTTACTTTTTGTGGGGTGAAACAACACATGCATTAGTAAATAAACAAGGAAGTGTCAAATATTACTTAATGCTATAAAGAGAATTAAAATTTTGGGCTTTGGTAGACAGTGACTGGGTCACCTGTTTTAGATGGGGTGGTCAGGAAAGGCTCCATCTTAGGAGGCATCTTTTAAGCCAAGAGTTCAGTGTGAAGCCAGCTATAGCAACATCAAGGGAAACCATTCCAAGCTGAGGAAACCACTGGAAAGTGGTGTAATTTGAAATCAGTGAGCATAAAACAAAATTAGGGAAAAAGATGAACAAGTGGTTTCATCTCTTTCAATATTATTGGCAGTAGTAATATAGTATTTGAGGCCTGTACTTGGGAATCTACAGAACCCAGTTTTCAGGAAATGTTTGTTTCTTTTTCCTTTCTCCAACCATAGCTAATGCTTTATAAAAACAAACAAAAAAACTTCATGGATAGAAAATATGTCAGGAGAATTTTTCAACGTTGATTACCATTGCTTTTTAACTATTTTTTTTTCTTTTTTTTTTTCTGGTACAGGCTAATTTGTTGAGTTTGATGACCTCTGCCACCTCTTCTGAACAGATAAATATCATCTTGTTTCATTTCAGTTTCAGGTTTCTTCTTGTATGGATCACTGATTGAATAATAGATGGCTTTACCTCGTCTCACAGGAGCCTTGCGTTCCTTTTCAAATGTCACCAAGCAGGATAATTATAATGAAGAAGTGGCTGACTTAAAGGTAGATGTGTTAAAGGTAGAAATGTTGAACATTATTATAAATAGACTATGGACAACTATTTGACATTCTTTTTCTCTATTCTATGTGTTTAACATGGAAGTTTTATCTTGTTTGGTGTGAGACAAAGATGGAGAATGTGTATGCTGCTGTTTCCTATGGGAATACTTACATTTAGCACCTAAAACCATATTGTCAAGGGGAATAATCAGAACTATGATAATTGAATCTTTTGTTAATTTTTCTTTTGTTCAGTTCCCTACCACAATTACATTTGTAACTTAATCCTGTAATTTACCTCTGGATTATCTGAGTAAGTTTTTAGGTCTCTGGTAAAATTCTTACCAAATAAACAAAAGCAGTGTCTGTACCTTATGAGAAATATGAATATTAATCTCTTAAACTCAGAAGTTGATCTCATTAAAATGACTTGTCATTATAATTGGTAAGAAAGGTGTTTAAGACTTAAGAAACATTGTTAATTTAAAAGCTACTTTATGAGTAAAATTCAGAAATACATTTTAGTAAGAAACAAAAATTAAATGTACAAGGACTGCTTTGACATTTATAGTAAAGACTGACCCCTGCTTTAGTAATTATGGTATGGAAAATTTCCTTATATGAGTTAATTTTATAATAAATAATGCTAATGTTACCCTTCCTGCAAATATAGGTAGATCTCACTAGGTCAGAAATGGGCAATTATTACTTTGGAAGATCATTTTTGTTTTATCAAAGGAACTTCTTCAGTCTCTTTCCTGTATAGGTTCAATGACTACATTTTCTGAATTGCAAATTAGGGCATGAGGTTTGGCAAGTAATTTCTTCTGATGGATAAACTTATATAAGTCTTATAAAGGTATAAAATAAATTACATACGTAGTTACAAGTTTAATATTGTGGAAAAATTAAAAGTATATGTTATCAAGACTTCCAGAAAATTCTAGACATGTACTTACAAGATACTTAAATAGGAAAGATTCTTAGAAATGTCTCTGAATGTGGTATACTAGTTTGCACAGAATAACAAAATTAGGTGATAACAAAATTAGGAATAACAGATTAGGTGGCTTAAACAACAAAGATTTATTTTCTCATAGTTCTGGAGCTAGAAGTCCAAGATCAAGGTGTTGGCAGACTTGGTTTCTTCTGAGACTTCTCTGTGTGGCTTGCAGTTAAGGCAGCCTTCTTGCTGTGTCCTCACATGATTTGTCCTCTGCACAAGCATATCCCTGGTGTCCTCTTTATGTGTCTAAATTTTGTTACAAGATCTATCAGATAATTAAGTCCCATCCTAATGGCTTTATTTTAACTTAATCAGATAATGATACATGTTATGGAGAAAATGTTATGAATAGTTATACGATAAAGAGTGGGTAACAGCTTATTGGCATGAAGACCTCATTAAGGAAGTAATTTTTTTAGCTGAGTTTAAAATGACAAAAAGGGATCTACCATCATTAAGATTAGAACAGAGTATTCCCAACACAGAAAGCAGCATGTGCAAAGACCCAAATCAGGTACTAGCTTGGTAGGTTTGAGGAAGTTGAAGACAGACATGTGTTTGACACAGTAATGATGAACTTCATTTTAATATAACTTTTTATGTCAGAAGCTGTTCAATGTATACAAAAGTAAAGAGACAAATAAGATAAACCTTAATGGGCTTATGACTCCATTGTAACAACTTAATTCATTTTATGGCCAATCTTGTTTCATCTCTACCTTTGCCCATTCTCCTCTCCCTAAACTCAGAATGACTAATCTCATTTGAAATTAAAAAATGGAGGCAGGGAAGTAATGGTGAATTATGCATTTTCATCATTCTAACCAATAGTAAAATTACTGCTTTCTACCTGACCCACTACTTTTGCATTTGGTTTGAAAGCTTCATGAGTTTTCTCTGTGGATCAAAGCCAGAGGTCTGAAATAAAATTTTTATTGTGTTCTGTGGTCAGTTCTTGAGAATGGAAAGATCTGTAGTCTCAAATATACAAAAGCCTCAGAAGAACCCAAACCTGCCAACACCTTGATCTTGAACTTGTAGCTCCAGAACTGTGAGAAAATAAATTTCTCTTGTTTAAGCCACCTAATAGAAAAGAGTGTGTATAAAAAAGAATCTTCCAAATGCCTCACCTGGTCTAGGATCATGGTTAAGAAAGTAATGCTGACTTGAATATATTTGACCCTATCATGGGAGTCTAATTTTCTATAAATGCGTTTCATTAAAAAGCATGACATAAAGCTCTGATTTATATACAGTATAGTCTAAGCTGTATTAAAAACAAGCAATTAGAAAAATGGCAAGACGTGTGATGTTATCAATAATAATAATAATATTATTATCTGGATGTTGAACTTTTTACTTTGCTGTATGAAATGATTTTGTCAGTATGCAGTGTAATTAAAATTGTAAAAAGAAGCTTTTATTAAACATATATTTTAAACAAATGAGAATCTATGAAAACCCATTTAAGGAAAATTGTTTTGTGAGTAGTCAGTTTGGATGTGAATAGATACAACTTTGAATTCTTGTGGGTAGTACCAAGTTGTATAATGTAATGCAAAATATATGTAATCAGTGTTGGAGTTAAGAAGAACTTTAAGCAGTATTTTTCTACATTATGATCTCTTATTTCAGATAAAACGATCTAAACTTCATGAACAAGGTTTAGATTTGGGCCTGACATGGAAGAAGATAATAAAATTTTTGAATGAAAAACTGGAGAAGAGTAAAATGCAAAGTATAAATGAAGACTTAAAAGATATATTACATGCTGCAAAACAGATAGGTATAGTTTTCTTTTTTCTTTTTTTTTTTTTTAAAGAGAACCAGTAAGGTTTAAAAACAGATTCCTTGTAAACAACATACTATATAAAGGAAAGCTAAAATTTCCTGGCGTAAGTATTCATAATTATGAAAGACAATCCTGGCCGGGCGCATTGGCTCATTCGTATAACCCCAGCACCTTGGGAGGTCAAGGCAGGCAGATTACTTGAGTTTAGGAGTTTGAGACCAGCCTGGGCAACATGGCAAAACCCTGTCTCTACTAAAAATACAAATAAAATAAACTAGCTGGGTGTGGTGGTGCGCACTTGTAGTCCCAGCTACTCTGGAGGCTGATGTGGGAAAATTACCTGAGCCTGAGAGGTTGAGGCTGTGGTAAGGCAAGATCGCGCCACTGCACTTCAGTCTGGGCAACTCAAGTGAGACCCTGTCTCGAACAGAAAAAAAAAAGATAGTCCTTATCTGTCAACAAGCTTAGGATAGAGAGTGACAGGCTGGGGATAGGCAGAAGTAAATTAGTAATTATAATACTATCAAGCATGAAGGATTTGTAGGAATTCAGGGTTTGAAAACCACTATCTTGATTAAAATAAAGATAAAGTAAATTAAAATTTTAATGTAGCTCTAAGGCAGCTTAAAAGCCATGTAGCTCAGTTTCTTATTATAGATGCCCACCTAGTACACAGTGAATAACAGCACTTAAACTATACTTTGACTGCTTCACTTCCCTTCCCAGACTAATATTCTTATCAATTGATTATATTTGAAGGAAAATGTAATTTGAAATTATAATATTGTATACTAACTCAGGTTACTTTGCCAAGGTTAAAAATCAAACTAAATGAAACAAATGACTGGTAAAACCCCTGTGTTTGTACATTGAAATTCATCATATTCCAAATTCTGATAACTAAAAAGCATAATTAATACTACTATAGTTCTAGATTTTCCAAATTTAGCAGGTTTATAACTATAAAATGTCCAGACTCCTATTCTGGTCTTACATGATCTGGTCTCCCTCTCTCTCTGACCTCACTTCATTCTTGCCTTCATTACTGTGTCAAACACATGTCTGTCTTCAGCTTCCTCAAACCTACCAAGCTAGTACCTGATTTGGGTCTTCACACATGCTGCTCTCTGTGTTGGGAATACTCTGTTCTAATCTTAATGATGGTAGATCCCTTTTTGTCATTTTAAACTCAGCTAAAAAATTACTTCCTCAATGAGGTCTTCACGCCAGTAAATTGTTACCCAGTCACTCTTTATCTTATAACCATTCATAACATTTTCTCCATAACATGTATCATTATCTGACATTTTACTTGTTTATTGTTACTCTGATGTAAGTTTCATGAGAATAGGATCTTATTCTTCTTGTTAAACTGTCCATCTCCAGTGCTTATACTAGAACCCAGGATATTTTAGAGTCTTAATAAAAATTCATTTGTTAAATAAATGAAAAAAATGTTCTCAGGTGATTCCTTGGTGGAGAGAGAATTTGGATCTTTACCTTACCATATGCTTGCTGGTTGGCAATTTTATTCCATATACCAGCTCTGGATTGTGTTTCTGTTACATCTCATAGACTTGAAAACTTTCTTATGGTCATCAAATCTATAATTTTTTTTTTCAAATATGTTAACTTTTAAAAATATGTCATTTAAGTATCATTGGTCTGTAACCTAGTATGATATTTGATTGAATGTCCTCATTGTTTTAAGTTGTGAAAGTATAAAATGTCTCATGGTTGTGCAGTTAGATTTTTAGAAGTTCAAGGACATTAGTAAAAACTGAGTTTGCTTAAGCCTAGGGGCAATATAGCACACTTTGATGAGATTTGTAATAGCATTTGGCATAGATTTAGACTTTATATTTTAAGAATACAGAGGCAGGTCGTTTGAAAAATAGTGGCGAAAATGCAGTCTTCCACATCACCTTGACTAGGGTCTTAACCCTCCTGGTTTTCATCACATCTTCATTTGTAAGATGTTGAGGCCACCAGAATCTGACTAAAGTACTTTTCCAAAACTATACAGAGTGTCCTTCCTCTTCTTTAGTTCTATTACAAAAATACCTCAGAATACTGAACAAAAATGTAATGATGTATTGAGCTTATTCAGTACCATGACTAAGTTATTTCTTTACCTAAATGATGTGGAATTTAAGATTTAAAAAATGAAAACCCTTTAGACTGCTTTCTCCGGATATGTCTGGCCACAAGTCAGAAAACATTGTTTTAAATACCAGTCATTAAATATAATTCTGGGGATTGTACCTGTGGTGAAGTAAATACCTGATTCATACTTAGGGACTGATCACCTGGCCTGTGTGTTTAATGGATTATTTTGAGATTAATGTCTCAAAATAATGTTTATCAGACAAATAAAATCTTAAGTTGTATGTAGGCAAATTCTAAATGTATTATACCCATTTTTAAATGTTGTGCTTAAGTTGAATAACTATTAGCTTTAGTGAAACTTCCCTTCTGGATGAAAATGCTGATACTGGAAATGTAATTAAAGCTACCAGCTTTGAAAGGATTAGTCTCATGTGGAAAATGTCCCTGTCATTTCTCTTATATTTATCTTCTAGCATAGATAATTTTGGTATAATTGTATTAAAAAGGTTAAACAAGAGAATAAAGAAAAAATATTTCACTTGAGTATAATTTTGTGAGACAAGGCTATGCATATTGTTTAATCTGGACAATTGACATTAAGCTGGAGGAAATATCAGAGGACATCTTGTCTAATGCCTTCATTTTGTATGTGAAAAAACAGGGCCCATTAAAGTTAAGTGAATCTTGTGGTTTGTATGTCTTGAAAGCAGGCCTAGATCTAAATTCTGAATTAGGAATATGATAGAAATCCTAGATTTTTACCTTTTCTTTCCTTGTAGTTAGAGGTCATGTCCTACTAAGTCTGCATTTCAACAGTTCTTAAATTTACTCTGTATATTTACCATTGCCCCATTTCAGCCTTTTACCACCGCATGTCTGAACTACTTCAGTAGTCGTTTGCTTTAGCCTTCCTTTCTCATCCACCTTCTTCACTGTCACTAGACTGATCTTTGTCAAAGGCAAAGGTCATTTTTATTCCCAGCTTACCTTTTAGATCAGATTCTTTAGAATGATACATAAAACTCCTTTATGAGTTGACACAATTTACTTTTTTATCGCTTTGCCATTGGATCACATGCAACCTTTATGCCAACATATGCAGTGTTTACTGTCTGAATTTCCTGAACAGTACATAATGCTTTTCCTCTCTCTTTTATGTGTTAAAATAACTTTCCCCATTGTGTTCTATTATACATACTTTTTTAGAGTACTTGTTGTTTCATAATTATTTTCCTGTCTTCTCCCTTCACAGTAGTGAAGTCTCTGATAGACTGTGAATGCTTTAATGAAACAGATATTACAGGAGTCACAGCATCTTTCTACTCCATTGCCTAATATGCTGCAAGGGATCTAGTAGATGTTCAATAAACAAATGAAGTATTGAGAATCCAACTCAAAGTTCTCTGTGGTCTTCACTAACTGTAATGCTGACGATGTCTTACAAGTGGCAGTTTCTCTCTTTTTTGTCATTTTTAAGTATTCCTCCTATCACTCCCAAGCCCACAATTTACATGTGGTATATTCCCATACCTTTTTACAGTTTGATTCTTCCCTTAAGATTATTTTAATAATAAAATTTAGTTTTATGGAGAAAATATATAAATTATTTAAAAATAGTATTCTTGGTCCTTAATCTTAGTGTATTTAAATACTCATTGTAGGCATAGCTGTCTCCTTCTTGAATGTTGAAGGATATAGTCTATATTCAGTTGGCAATGAAACTTTTTCAGTATATTTTATGTGCTCTAAGTGTAAACATTTTTTAAAATAAAGAAGTCAGGATTGAGACTAGTAATCAAAATGCATTATGTATTAGGCATACATCTGTTACTTAAGAATTTAAATTATTTCATGAGGCTAGTAAGATTTGCACAGTGTAGACAGAAACTAAGATGGGGGCCAAGAGTAGTGGACAAGTGGGGAGAAAGACCCTACCATTCCCTAATCAACTCTCTGTCTAACTGAATATCTCTTAAAGAGCCAGAACAGAATGTTTGAACTTGTCCCAGAGTGTATTAATCTAATGATTTTGCTATAGTATGGATACAAATCAAGACTCAGTCAGAACTGAACTAGTTTATTTCACTATTCAACTTTTGTCTTACAAAGACCTGTTTGTTTTGCTTTTTCTAATTTATAAGCCCCTATTTATATGAGTTTTGACTTTTTTTATGCATCTTACCTTTAATAACTTCATCTTTAAGAAAAGTATGAATCAAAAAGTAGGTTGGACAGGAGTGGCTTATAAAGTATGGTTTAGGGCATTTGTAAATCCACTGTAGTTTGTGAGTTATCAAGGAAGTAAGATTTTGCTGTTAAACAATGAGGAATCAAAATCTAGGGTGGAAAGCCATTTATAAAGCAATGACTGGAATAGGAAGTATAAAGAGATATTAGCAGAATCTGGCAATTTTGTCTATGGACATAATGGTAGACATTTAGAATTATAAAGGCCTGTTAAAGGGATATAGCAGTGTTTGTGACAGTTATTTTGAAAATTGCCGATTGCAAAATAGTTCAAAGAGTTTTGCTTCCCACAAAGTGGCAGACAGGGTAATGTGGAACAACCCTCTACAGAGAATACCTAGAAAAACTGCAAAATACAAAATTTGTTTTACTGTATCAGAGAAGTTACCAGGGCAGTGAAGATTTTTGGGGCCAAGATGTGGAAGCAGAAACCCAGAAAATGTGATCCTGGCATTTGGGCTACTTTTTCCTAGAAGTGAATTGTCCATTCCAGAAGAGGAGGCTGGATGGAAAAGAGGAGGATGAGAAGATGAGCAGAGCTTCTGACAGATTCAGAGGACTAAGATGACAAAAATGACTAAAATGGACAAAAGAGGAAATAGAAAATGTGAATATTTGACTATTAAATGAATTTAATCTGTAATTAAAAACCTTAACTACAAAGAAATCTATATACTATGATGGCTTTAATGGAGAATGTCATAATCTCATTTAGAAAGGTATGAGAGTACTATTGTAGATTAAAAGAAGTTAAGGCATATAACAATCAAAATGTAATGTATGATCCTTGATTGACTCTTGAATCAGAAAAAAATTACATATTTTTGGGGCCATTGGAGAAATCTGAATATAGGCTGGACGTCATTAGGTAATATTAGATCTCAGATGTGATAATGTTGTGGCTATGTAAGAGGATATCCTAAATCTCAGGAGAAGCATACTGCAGTATATATAGTGAAATCTCATGAAGATTAAAATGTACTGTCAAATGTGTCAGCAAAAGAAATACACATGATGTGTGTGTGATCAAATGTTTACAATGAGTGGATTAATAAATATGAGAAGGTAGGGTGATTTGCTGTAAAGTAGTAAAGGTTTAAAAATTACATGATTATTCAGCAGAGAAAAAGCATTTTATGAATATCTAACATTACTTATGATAAAAATTCTCAACAAACTAGGAACAGAAGGAGATTTTGTTAATCTGATAAGCAGTAGCTATAAAACACTTAGAACAAACATACTTAATAGTACAAAGTTAGAAGCTTCCCTGAGGTATGGAATTAGACACAAATGCCTATTACCACTTCTGTTTCTCACTGTATTAAAAATCCTTGCTAACATAATATGGCAAGAAAAAGTAAGGGCATAACGACTGGAAGAAAAAAAAAAACTTTCCATTTTTCATATGACTGTACCTGTAGAAAGTGAATTTAACAAGGTTAATATAAAAATCAATTTTATTTCTACTTACTAGAAGCACATTAAAATTACATTTATCTTTATGTAACTTAATACATTTTACCTGAAATTTTATATATTTTAATTTATTTTACATTTACAAAAGCATCAAATAGGAATACATTTAACAAAAAATAAGCAAGACTTCTTCATGGAAAACTAAAATATTACTGAGAGAATTTAAAAAAAATCTAAATAAACAGAGGGATATACCAAGGATTGGAAGACTCACTGTTATAATGATATATTTTTTACCCAAATTGATCTATAGATTCAGTGCTATCCCGAGCATAGTCTTATGTTTGAGGAGGGGTGTGTGTGTGTGTGTGTGTGTATGTATGTATGTGTGTATGTGTGGAAATTGACAAGGTAATATGAAAGTTATATGGAAATTCAAAGGCAAAGAGCAGCCTGGTTAACTTTGAAAAATAAAGAGGGAAAACTTACTCTAGTAGATATTAAAACTTATTATAAAGATAAGTAGACAGTGTGGTGTTGGTCCAAGAATAGGCAAATGGACTAGTATGACAGAATATAGCCCAGAAACAAACCTACAGATAGAAGTATACTTGATTTATAATGAAGGCCAAACAATAGTGAGACAAGGCTATTTTTTCAGTATATGGTGCTGGGTCAACTGCATAGATGAAAAAAAGTATCTATTTTAAAAATAATTTTAAACAGCCTACAGAATTAAGCATGACACACAATACAATACCTCTTCTAAAAGATGTAAAAGAGTATCTTCAGGATCTTGGTATGTGCCAAAATTTATCAAATAGAGAACAAAAAGTACAAAGGGAATGATTAAGTTGGACTGTAGTAGAATTAATGCCTTCTATTTATTAAGAGTAAAAAGGCAAAACATAGAGTGGGAGAATATAGCTTCAAGATATATAACCAAAAAGAGAGCTTGTATCCAGATTAAATATGAGCTCCTACAAATCAATAATGAAAAGACAGCTAATCCTATAAAAACATGAATAAGAGCTTTGAACAAGGACTGCACAGGAGATAATTGGCCAGTAAACATGAAAAAGGCTTCAGCTTCATTGGTAGTCAAGGAGATGCCACTACATGCCCATTAGAATGGTTAAAATGAAAAAGACTGACATACCTATTGTTAGGATCAAGAATGTGAAACAAGAATTTTCATTCACTGCTGCTAGAGTTCACAGTTGGTACAACCACTTTGCGTAACTGTTTTGACAGTGTCTACTATTACTTACTATGGTTGGATAAGTGAAATTTTAATCTTAGAACATCAATGTCCAATAAAAATGCTTGTACATACGTGTATATCAAAAATTTGTGCATTCATGGCAACATTATTTGTGATAGCCTTAATGTAGAAACAACCCAGTTCATTGTTAAAAGGCTTAAGTTGTTGTATGTAGACTACCTTATAGCAATAACAGATTACAACTATGTATAACATTGTAAGTGAATTTTATAATGTTGACAAAAGAAGCCATACAATACATATTATAATTCCATTAATATAAAATTGAAAACTAGGCATGACAGTCTCTGGTTTTAGAAGTCAGGATAGTGGCTACTCTTGAGGAAGGAGGTAGTAAGTAGGAGTGAATGTGAGGGAGGTTTCTGGGGAGCTGATAATGTTCTGATTCTTGAAGTAGTTAACCAGATTACACAGGTGTGTTCATTTTTTGATAATTCTTTGAGCTGTATGTGTACTGTATATTGTTATAGTCAATAAAAAGAATTACTATGCTTTATATGTTACATAGATTAAAAATGAAATATTTCAGATTGATAAGTAACATGCTTGTGTATTTATTTAGCTTGAGGTTTGGCTATCATGGTGAGAACTCCTATGTACCATGCTCAGGCCCTGGTTAACCAGTATCATAAATATAATAAATTGGTGTTTTTCATTCTCGTGCCTATTTTTATATTTGTGTTACATATTTATACATCCATAGATATATGTATTAGGAATATATTCAGCTCAAATATCAAAACCTATTGTAGTGATAAAGACACCAAGTGGGTTAATTTGTTTCATCTGACAAGTTCCCTATGTAGGTCAGCAGCTTGATAATGGTAGGGCTCAAGTCTGTGCTAATGATTTGGCCTTTTCACATTTGTTGCCTTTTATTCACCAGATAATCTGCTCCACATCTAGGCATTATATCTGTGTACTTGATGCAACTATATTTCTTGTACTGTCTTTATTTGCTTTTCAGTTTCCTTACTTTTTTATAGTTTGGGGTAATTTCAAAGTATCCGTTAATATATGTGGGTACAAATTCAGTTCTGTCAGTTACTAGTGGGTAGCTAGTTAATATCACTACACTTTTCTCTTCTATAATATGGTGATAACAGTTCTCACCCTCTGTAGTTGTTGTGATGTTCAGTAGTAGTATAAAGTGCCTAGGGTTAATCTGATAAGTGGCTGTCAATGAATAATTTTATTATAATTTAGATGTGCTAATAACCATTAGTAAACAAATAGTTGCTTCTATGGGTTAAATGTTATGACAGATGTAATGTGTCCAGTGATTTACTGGTTCAAAGGGCAGGAAACTGCTTAGGTAAGTCAGGAAACAATTCATAGAGAAGGTAACACTGGACAGCATTATATTGTGTTTTGAATGTTTCAAAGACAGAGGTGTTATATTTATGTCCATTTTACAAGAGAAATTTTTAAAAAGCTGGATAACTATAAAAATCAAGAGGACTTTGCAAATGTATCAGCTGTGTAAATAGGCAATTCAGATTACCTGGGAATATAGCTAAACCATTGTAAACAGAATGGATGCTGGCTGGGTACAGTGGCTTATGCCTGTAATCCCAGAATTTTGGGAGGCCGAGGTGGGTGGATCCCTTGAACTCAGGAGTTTGAGACTAGCCTGGACAACATGGTGAAACCCCATCTCTACAAAATATACAAAAACAATTAGCCAGGCATGGTAGCGCATGTCTGTAGTCCCAGCTACTCGGGAGGCTGAGTTTGGAGGATGACTTGAGTCCAGGAGGCAGAGGCTGGAGTGAGCCAAGATCATGCCTCTGCACTCCAGGCTGGGTGACAGTCAGATCCTGTCTCCAAAATAGAAATAAAATAAAAGTTCTTGACAATTTGCTTTAGTTTATTAGTAGATTATTTTTCATTAACAAATTATGATTCCTTAAATATAAGAAAATTTAAAACTGCATTCCTTAGTAGAGGCATTTTAAAAGTGATAATTTTAAATAGTATTATGAGTATAATATTACTAAGCATCTGATATATGGATGCAATACTGAAGTGTATACTTTAATCTTTTTTGTTTGTTTTTCCTTCAATGTTAAAAAAGTCTAAAATGGCAGTTAAATCTCAGTGAGCTATGTGATTTGTTTTAATTTCCTTAGTGATGCTCAAAATGATGGTTTTATTATAGGAAACTTTTATATGAAGTCTAATTCAGACTTTTATGTTAGCTATTTGGTTGCCTGGGAAGTTACATTGTAATTTGATGCAGGGTTTTATACTACTGGAAAGGTAATATAGTGGCTGGTTGCTGCCTTAAAGTTGCAAGTTGAGTATTCACATTTTGTAATGAATGTACATAAAATTAAATGGCTGTTTTTAAAACATAGGGAAATGCCTTGAACTAATTTCAATCTTTTGTACTACTACTATTTTTTTCTAACAAATATCTTTGTTTGCTTTCCTTTATTTGCTCATCCCAAAGGCAACAGTTTTTATGTAAATGTAGTAATAATTTTAACATTTAAGTAACTCCTTCAAATCACTATATTGAACATTTCTTGAATATGTTTCCTGTTTAATGCAAGGTATTGCTAAAGGTGCTTTCATGCACAGAAAGAGTTATATACTCTAAAATACATGAGGCTTATTATACTAAATTACACTACTTACGCAATTTTAAAATTATATCACAGAAATTGTTCATTTTATTCCCCCAAAAGCCACATGGAAAATGCCTACCTCTGTTAGCTCAAAAGTTTGATAATTTTGTGATCATTTGAAAGATGTTTTAATACTCTCTCCCTCAAAAAAAAAAAAAAAAAAAAAAGTACCTGGCTTATTCTTGTAGCATCAGTATGTTTTGTAATCTCTGTATCTGAGTTTTTCTGTAAAAAGGAGGAAAATATTAGCAAGATTCATGAGACTAGTTTAGATATTGTACTTGTTTAATCATTACACTAATTGGAAATGAACAGGAATATGTAGACGGAAAAATTATGGAGACATGATATATTTTATATTCAAGTTGAATCATTTTTGTATTTTGTTAAATAATGTACTTTGTTGTATCTAATGTTGTAGGTAAAGTCCTGTATTTTACATATTTTTTTTTTTTTTTTTTTTTTGAGACGGAGTCTCGCGCTGTGTTGCCCAGGCTGGAGTGCAGTGGCGCGATCTCGGCTCACTGCAAGCTCCGCCTCCCAGGTTCAGGCCATTCTCCTGCCTCAGCCTCCGAGTAGCTGGGACTACAGGCGCCCGCCACCACGCCCGGCTAGTTTTTTGTATTTTTGGTAGAGACGGGGTTTCACCATGTTAGCCAGGATGGTCTCGATCTCCTGACCTCGTGATCCGCCCGCCTCGGCCTCCCAAAGTGCTGGGATTACAGGCTTGAGCCACCGCGCCCGGCAAAAGAAAACACGCCATATTTTTAAAATAAAACATTATAATACTTACCAGATTCAAAAAAATCAGCGAATCTCTGAGGATTTAACTGGTCAAGGAACTCATTTATTGACAGCTTCTAAATTGAATACTTATTGACTGGGTACAGTGGCTCACGCCTGTAATCCCAGCCCTTTGGGAGGCCGAGATAGGTGGATCACCCGAACTCAGGAGTTTGAGACCAGCCTGGGCCACATGGTGAAACGACTCTACAAAAAAATATAAAAATTAGCTAGGCATAGTGGCGTGTGCCTGTCCTCCCAGCTACTCAGGAGGCTGAGACTGGAGAATCACTTGAGCCCAGGAGGCGAAGGTTGCAGGGAGCCGAGATTGTGTCACTGCACTCCAGCCTGGGTGACAGAGCAAGACTCCGTCTCAAAACTGCACTTCAGTCTGGGTGACAGAGCAAGACTCCGTCTCCAAAAAAATAAAAAAATACTTATCAATTATGGATGCAAGTGATTTATATTTTATTTCAATCTTTAAAATTTTCTACTCATCCTTTTCCCAAGATTCCTCAACTATTAAAGTAGGCTACAGAAAAAAGTGACAACTTAAAACCATTTAATTCTTAATATTTTGAATCAAAAGAAAACAGATGTAAATTGTGTGTTGAGGATGACTGACAATTGTAAACATCATTTAACTCTTTGATTTTAAAACAATTATTTTAGAATCTTATAGTAACAACCAAATATATAGTTTTATAAAACCATATATGGTTAGTTTCTATGTAAGGTTTTTTTTTTTTTTAAAGTTTGAAAATTATTTATAATAAAAGAGCACCAGTCAGCCAGCCAAGTTGAGTTCTGATCATGCTTTGCTACTTAACTGTGATTTTTGGCAAGCCTCTTTCACTTTTGACTTTTTTTTAAAAATTCTGGGAAGTGCCTTGTAGTTTACTGTGCATTTCACAGCCCATTTCCTCTCAATATAACTGCAAAGTAGGATGAGTATTTCTTCTTAATAAAAGTATTGTAGGGACTTTCTAAGTGCATCCTTTTAAATGTGTTACAGTTGAAGTGCCAGGTGGGCGGAGCCAGTTTTCCGGTTTACAGCTTATGTTATTCAGTGTTTTATGGACAGAAAGATACCCAAGTATGTAGGTTTCTAGAGTAGTTTCTTTAAAAGTTTGGAGTTCTTAAGTTTTATATAAACTTTTCGACAGTTGATTAGTGTATCAATTTATCTGTGGCCAAATCTAAACTTAAAATCCTGATTCCTCTTCTAAAGGTGAACATAGTGACTGATATGAAGCAGACAGAAAAAGCTTTAAGAATTGGGTGCAAATGTTAACTTACCAAAGATCATAAACCTAATCGTTTGTATTATTACTTAAATTACGTATAGAATATAAAGAGAAGTGAACAAAAGGCTATTTTGGAACAGGATTCTCACAGTTAATGTAACATGTTCAATTTTGGATTTAGTGTCAGAAAACAAGAACATGACTATAACACCTTTCTACTTTAGAAGTGTAACCACACGCGTTGTCCAAAGCCGTCCCATCTCCCCCTTCTGATGTGGCCAATTGGGTGGTGGTTCAGCCTGCTCATAGAGAATCGCTTAGTATTTCCCTGCCAATTACATTTTTGTTGAGGGTAGGTTGGGCCTTGGATAGCTTTGGCTAATTAGACAACTGACTACATCATTTTCGTCAGATGTGTTGTCTACATTTTACAAACTCTTTTCATACATTTTAGTCACCAAAAAAACATTGAGTGGGCTGTACCAGCAAGTTGTGGTGCATCCTTTGCTGCCGCAGCACCTGGGGTCCTTCGTCTGCTCCAATCTGATCCGCACTCTCATCCGGGCAGCGTGCTAACAGCCAGTCTCTTACGCCAACACGTCATCTCATGCCGACAGCGTGCTGGAAAGCATGTCGGTGTCCCTTAGGAAAGACAAGCAGATGTGGTTGCAGGAAGGTGGTGGAAGTGGACGTTACCATCTGATGTTTTGGTGTCCTGAAAAAGTTCATTGTTTTCATACTGCTGTAGTCATTATTTTTGTTGTGTAGCCATTCATGTCAACAAATAGTGTTGGCTAGTGGAACTCCCAGACAGTAAGGCATATAGAGATTCTCTCTTGAGATACTGCTTTGTGATATGAACACGTGTCCATTTCACATAGGTTGTGCAGAAGGAGAGTTAGTAATTAGGGTAGAATATTAACATTTATGAAACACCACAACCCAGCTAGGTTTAAATATTTTTAAGTATTTGTGATTTTTGAAATTATAGTTTTAAGTTAATGGTTATTAAAAATTTGAAACTCCAAAAAAGTTGCCTTTGATCTTTGTTGATGTTTCTATGAGTCTACAATTATTTTCTCTTCAAACATGGGCTTATAACTTTTTCACCCACTCTTAATGGACTTTTTAAAGGCAAGATACATAAATCTGCTGCATTATATTTAGTGAATGTAATATGTGGTTATATCAGAATTCAACCAGTAACCTAATAATGGATATTTAAGTTAAATACACTTTTACATTACATAATAAGGCTATTCTTCAACTATTTTATTTCTTAAGGTGACCTATGTATTTTTAAAATTTACTTTGTAAACATGAATTAGAAATAAGTTCTACTTTCTAGGAATTTACAGGGAATCAGTGTGACATAGGGGAAATAATTTGTTTAGGAGTTAGAAGACTACTGTTAATCTTGTTTAATACCGTAATAGCTATTTGATCTTTCCCTAATTACTCAAATTCTGTTTCCGTTTAACATCTATAAAATGGAGATACTTTTGTTAGGACAAAGTGAGATAATTATGTGAAAGTTTTTAGTAAATTATTATTTTTTAAAAAAATCCCAAGATGTAAAGTGATAACAATACTATCTTTACAAAAAATATATATTTAAAATGGTAGATAATGTTTGTAAATGTGAATTCCATTTTTGCTCAGACTTTAGTATCAGTCGTATCAGACCTTTTAAATTATCTGTAGAAGCACCATAATCCCCAAATTATTCAAAACCTGTTTTACAAGTTATAAGTAAAATGTATAGAATGAATAAATATACATAAACGCTATTGAATTAATTTAAAAGCACTATAGAAGATTTTCAGATATTTTCTTAAATACTAAAAGAATAATTGTATGTCAGATAATTGTGTAAATTATTTATAACAGTAAAAGTAGACTTCATACTTGAACAAATTGGAAACATACATTGTAAAATTGCTTATTTTCCTACATATACATTGTTAATCTTCTACACATGACTGAATAGCAGACAAAGTAAAAAGTGACTGAGGCAGTTTGGTGTAGTATAAAAATACTAGCCTGGTGTCAGTGAGGCCTGAGTCTAGTTTGAATCAACTAATCTTTGTGGAGCCACCTATTTGGGGCTAAGTACAGTGAAGAATACTACAGTGGTATTGTCATCAGTACCATTTACAATGTACTCAACGTTGTACTCATCTTGAAAGAGGCGGTTGAGCTGTATTCTGAAACATGGGTAGGATTTGAACAATCAGAGGCCTTGAAGAAGAATCAGTATGATATAGAAATAGGCATAGAGTGGGGTAGAACATGGTTTTTGGTTAAGAAATTCTTTTTGGCTGGAGCAGGAAATGTATAATAGCTAATAAGACTGGAAAATAAAATGCTGGGATCAACTTCTGGTAGTGTAGGAGCTTGGATCAAGCTATAGTAAGCTGTTGAAGATTTGTGAATAATGATATTGGAGTCATGTTTCCTTCCTTCTTTCCTTTTTTTTTCCTATTCTTTCTTTCTTTTTTTTTTTTTTTTTGATGGAGTCTCATTCTGTCACCCAGGCTGGAGTACAGTGGCGCTATCTCTACTCACTGCAACCTCCGCCTCCTAGGTTCAAGCGATTCTCCTGCCTCAGTCTCCTGAGTAGCTAGGATTACAGGTGTGTGCCACCACACCCAGCTAATTTTTGTATTTTTAGTAAAGACGAGGTTTTGCCATGTTGACCAGGCTGGTCTCGAATTCCTGACCTCGGTGATCCACCCACCTCGGTGATCCACCCACCTCGGCCTCCCAAAGTGCTGGGATTACAGGCGGGAGAAACTGCAGTCACGTTTTTTAGGAAGATACCAGTGTTCATTACATTATTAACTTTACCAGTATTTAGGTAAGTCACATAGGCTTTGGGGGCCTTTTGAAGATTTAAATTCTTGTTTTCTTCCCTAAGAATATTCTTTGAAACCCATGTCAGAAATACAGATGCTTTTCTTTTTTTATTTGAGAAAATTGGATATGAGAAAATGCCTTAAATAAATTAGAGGCTGATTCTTCTTGTATTTACTTCTAGCCTCTTTTAAACAGGAGCGTTCTTTTTTATTTTATAATATGACTAACTTTATCTTCAGCTTAATAAATATCCTTGATGGTATTAAATGTTTTTGAATGACAACTATAGAAATATTTCTTGCCATCTCAGGTTTATGGTACAAATTGGAAAGAAAATTACAGGTTTTTGAGGCTTCCTTGAAGTTCCAAAAGTCTGTAATTCAGATTGTTTTCTGTACCTTACTTTGGTTTATTTAACTAGCTCATCAAATCAATCTTTAAAATTAGTTTTAAAGTGAGTTTTAGCTAGTGCCTCAAGTGGTTTTTAGAAAGAAGTGGTAAGGATTGTTATTAGGTAGTTTCTGTACTTAGATACATAATAATTACTGATAATGATTTATTTACCTAAAGTAGTTCTTTGGGAAATAAATACTTTTTCAGGAATGGGTTGGTGCCTGCTCCTTAAATTGGCTATCTTTATTGCTATGTTTTTGTTGTTTTTTATACAAGGTCTCACAACTATTGCCCAGGCTGAATACGGTGACACAATCATGGCTCACTGCAGCCCCAGCCTTCCAGGCTCAAGTGATCCTTCCACCTCAGCCTCCTGAGTAGGTGGGACTAGAGGTGCGCACCACCATGCCTGGCTAATTTTTAAAAATTTTTGTAGAGCTGGTTCTCACCATGTTGACCAGGCTGGTCTTGAACTCCTAGACTCAAATGATCTTCCTGCCTTGCCCTTCCAGAGTGTGGGGATTATATGGAGCCACTACACCTGGTCTGTTGTTATGATTTGACTGTTAGATTTACTCAGGAGAATATTTGTGGTAATTTTTTGGAAGATCGTAACTTGAACCATGATTCAATTGAGCTAATACTGTTTCTTTTGTCTTTGAATAGTTGGAACTGATAATGGCAGAGAAGCAATTGAAAGTGGGGCTGCATTTCTCTTCATGACATTTCACTTGAAGGACTCTGTTGGTCACAAGGAAACAAAGGCTATCAAACAGATGTTTGGCCCCTTTCCATCATCATCTGCCACTGCAGCTTGTAATGCTACTAATCGAATTATTTCTCACTTTAGTCAAGATGATCTTACTGCTCTTGTGCAGGTGACAGAAAAAGGACATGGCGATAGGGTTTTTTTTGGTAAAAATTTAGCGTTTTCATTTGACATGCATGATTTGGACCACTTTGACGAACTGCCAATAAATGGTGAAACTCAGAAAACTATAAGCCTAGATTACAAGAAGTTTCTGAATGAACATCTCCAGGAGGCTTGCACCCCAGAACTCAAGCCTGTGGAAAAAACAAATGGCTCCTTTTTGTGGTGTGAAGTTGAAAAGTACTTAAATTCAACTTTGAAGGAAATGACTGAAGTGCCAAGAGTAGAAGATCTTTGCTGTACTTTGTATGATATGCTTGCTTCTATTAAAAGTGGTGATGAACTTCAGGATGAGGTATAGTTGAAATGATTGATTTTTTTATATTAATGTAAACTATCTTAATGAAATAGTGTTTTTAAACATGGTTGGTTAGCAAAGAAAGTTCTTTAATGTTCTGTATAGTAGTTGAATCTATAGCCAAATGGTTTCACATAGCAGGCCTGTATATACGTTCCCACTGGATAGTTACAGGAGGTCTGAAAGTGTAATGAGTGTAGCAGAGGAGTCAGCAGGCAATAGTTGATTATCCACATGCCCTGGTTACTGGGACAGTGCTGATTTGATGTCAACTTAATTTTAATACTGGACAAATTCAATGAGTAACATATTTCATGAAAGATTAAGAGAGATGGCCTACTGTTGTAGAAAGGACAGGCTTTGAAATCAGTTTGTTCTTCCCTTTCCACTTACTGGTTGTGACACTTTAGGTAACTTAATATCTCAGAAGCTCAGTTTTCTTGTTGGGCTATCTCAAGGAGACACCAATATCAAGACAGAGAATTGTTATAAGGATTGAATATGATATATGCAAAATGGTAAGTAACATAGTAAATAATGATTATGTGGTAATTGTGATTATTTTCGTTGTTATTATTGGAATTAAGAATTTTTAAATCACATTAAGTATCAGAAATACAGAAAAAATACTAGCTGTATTTTTCAGAGAAAAGAGAATTAACTAAGTAGGTATTGGAGGACTTAACCCATGGTAGTGATAGGTGTTATGCCGACTAACGTTAGTTTGGAAGTAAGGTATTATATCATTAATTCTGTGATCAGTCTTATTTACCTTGAATGTTTTACATTTGGTTTAATTTATATCAGATCTGTTCTACACTATTAAATTTTCTCTAACATTCTGAACATAATATTTAAAAACTGTGATTTATGAAGAAAATTTTACTAATATTTGCTCATCATAATAGCAGTTATCCAGTTATGATTATAGTAAACTGAAACTTATAAGTATCTAATTAATGGATATTTTATTTTCTTAGTGAGCCATAAAACCCATTACTTTCACTTCTGAGTATCTATAGTAAGTTTGTATTTCTTAGTCTTTCACCACAATTTTAAAGTATGTAACTGAATCTGATTGTTTGAAGGGGAATATTTGTTCTAGATTTTTTTCATAATAGCTTCATTTTCATATATTTACTGTATGCTTATTGTATTGCTAGGTACAGTGCTATTTACTGAACATAAAAGGATGAATAAGATAGTAAACTTGTTCTCAGAATTAATTGTCTGGCAGGAGGAGACGTGTCAACAAGTAACTCTATTGAAATATCATAGGTATTATAATAGTACATGCAAAGAAAATGGGTGCATAAAAGAACAAGTCATAGATTTTATATAGGTGTTAGTATGAGGAAAAGTATGCATAGAGAAGGTTAAGCTTGAACCAAGTCTTCAGATATGACTAGATTTAACTCTTTCAAATGGACCAGAAAGGTAAGCATATTTCAGGCTTGAACACTGTTTTCAGAGAGCTGTAGCTCTGTACAGCAAGCATGCAAGATGCAAAGGTGGAGTGCTGAGAAACAAGGGTATGCAGATAGGTAAGAGCCAAAGGAGGTGAGGGCTGTGCACCTTGTTAAGGTATATGACAAGCCACCCTGAAGCCTACATAGTTTGGTTCAATGATTTTTTTCAACCAGGGTTAATGGTTAGTTTAACATGTAAGTTATTATTTCACATCCTGTCAGTGGCTTGAGTGGTAGTTCTATATGGTTTTATATAGTCAGTGTTTTGGTTTTCATGTTTGTGTATAAAAATGAATCATTATCTTAATTTTTGTTCTGCAGTTTGGGTTATTCATAATTTATATTTTAGATATAATTCTTTGCTGTTGTATGTTACATTCTGTTGTTCTGGCAAATTTTCGGTATAATTTTCAAGTGATGCTTTGGTAGTTTTCTATAGTTGTTTCCCTACAGTTGTTTCACTACAATTGTTCTTGACCAGTGTTGTTTTCACTTTAGGGTGTGCTATACCTTATGTGTTTTCTATTTACTTCTACATACTTAAACCTGGAAAGAGGATAATTAAAAAGAGCATAATCAATCAGTTCATATGATAACAGTTAATTTCTATTTCTTTTTAAGCTTTTACTTGAGTCTTTATTTAAATAGGAATGTTTAAGTAGCATGCTGTGTGCTCTTGCTCCAGAAATGTAAAAATGGGAATATTTTTACATATAATCTAAGAAAAGCATATAATAAGCATATAAAGCTACTTCTATGCTGATGGCAAAAATTCTTCTCAACTTGTGGTTTCCCAGCTCTGAATAGTTTATTGACCTAATGACTAATTGATGATAAAGCCATTTTTAAGGGCTAGCTATTAAACATCTTTTTAAAAAAGACCTTTATTTTATTATTAAACTAGTGTTAGAAACATGGGAATAAAAAGTATATTCATATGATTACATTTGCCACAAAGACTGTGTGAGAAGGTTTCCGACTGAAACGTGGAGAGGAATAAGACTAATGACAATAGTAATAATAATAACTGACATTATTACATGACAAGGCATTATGTTAAGTGCTTTATGTGCATGACTTCATTTAATCTTTATAGCAGTGCTTTGAGATAGGCAGTGCTAGATTAAGATGTTAGAAGCCCTAAGAACTGAAAAGGTTACACTCTGAGGCATTTCTCATCCCCTCCCATATGTGATGAAAATTTTTTAAAAAATAGCATACTAAAGCAAACATAAGAAAATCTAACAAAATTTCATTTATTACCATGGTGATAAAGTTGATGTCTTTTTCAAACATCAAGTTCCTTTTTGAGAAGTTTTTCTAACTTTCCTGGTCTGCTTTGCTGGTACCTTGAGTAAATGCTTTGTCAGCCCCATAGATTATTGATTGCTGGTGGCAGATATTTTATAGATTAGCAAATTGAGTGTGGAGATGCTGGGAAATTTGTCTGGAGTTACAGAGTAGATAGTGGATCCAGGATGTAAATTCAGACATTCTGACAAAGTACACAGGTGCACTGGAGTTTAAGTAGATTTGTACATATTCCTGTGTTTTGAAGCTAAGCATCTTAAATTTATGTAGGGGAATTATTGACATCTACTCTTAATTCAAAATTTCTTTAGAAACAAGATCTTTTCCTTTTAGAGTTTCAAATAAGGAATTGACTGAAATAAAAGGATGAAACTTTTAGACCCTGCTTAAGATAAGTTTTAATAATTCCTCAGGGAATTTATTACATAGAAAGTACATCTATGTTCTCATGTTTTAGACCTGTTTAAGATGAGTTAGAAAGTACATTTGTGTTCTCCTGTATGTTGTACTAATAAAATAACACGCTTCTTAGCTTTTGCGAATATCATCCCCTTTTCCCTCCCTACCTTGAGCCTCTACGTTACTTTCTTCTAAGAGCATTTCTTCTTTTGGCTTCTGTAATATTCCAGGTAAGACTGTAGGCATTATGATTAAGCCTTAGAATTTGATTGGCTAGAAGATCTTTAAGGTTCTTTATGTTCTTGAATTGTATTCACTTTTAGAAGTGCATTTTAACACCTGGAAGTGAATAAGACTTGAATACTCCATGTTATTTTCTTAATCAAAACCTGTCCATTATTGGTAGAGATTATCTTCCTGCTGCTGCTGTTTCAGAACCAGAATTGTAGCAGTAGGATTCGTTCTATTGGAATGGTATAATTAATGGAATTTCAACAGAAAATTTTACCCTAGAAAGTAGTAGTATTAACAATAGTAAAGCTACCAGGTTTTAAGTGCCTGTTATGTATGGACCTGAACCAGGCTTTCTTCTTTGACCTAACCAGCTTCTTCACAGTCCTGCAATGTGTAGGAATGATATCCTCTTTATAAAGGTGAAGAAAACTGAGGTTCAGTTGTTTACTAAAGTCACAAAGCAAGAGAGTGGTAGAAATTCTGGGACTTTTTTTCTCAGCATAGATCTACCATTGCTATCTAGTATGCCATCAGATTTTTTGAAGAAAAGAACATTAACTGGCAAGGCTCTTTGAAGGAATTTCTTTTCTTATAAAGCCAGGCCAAATTTTGTCTCTGTTTGCTTATGTCTTACTGACTATGGGCAAATTACTAAGCTCTTGTGAACCCCATTTCTCTAATTTGTGAAATATTTACTTCACAGTGTTGCTGTGTGGATTTGTGAGATAATATATATGAGACATAATGTTTCACAGACCAGGTTCTCAAGTGTTTGCACCATATAGTTGTATAATCAAACTTTTACTTAGGTGTATACCTTATATATCAGTAAATAAATTTTTATCTATGCCTTCTTATCTATGGATGTTTCAAATAATAAAGTGATGTTTAAAAGTGAGGTCTCAATTCAGGGAATTATTTAATTATTTTTATTTTTTTCCTGCCTGGCTTTTTAATGTCTGACTACCCTAAAGAAAATCTTTTGGATTAAGTTTTTGAAGTGAGTTCTGATATTAATAGTTCTTGTTAAGATGGAAAAGATGTTAATAAAAAAAAAAAAAACTTGAGAAATATGTAAAGTGGGATCTGAAAGGCTGGCATATTGGAGATATATTGAAGTATACATATCTCAGTACTATTTCAATATTGCATGCTATTTGCAAAGCTGTTAATGCTGCTATAAATATTGATAGAGTTACTGTGTAATCACTTTTTGGAAAAAGTGAGTTTTGATTTTATTGATACAACCGTAGTTTGCTTTTGTGCAGATGGGCTGCTGCTTTATAGCATTTGTGATTTGACATTTGCTGTTAGTATTATCTCTTGACTCTAGGCAGATGGCATTACTTGACCCATGCAAGTTCATTTCTGAACCTCCAGATATGTGTCTGATGTCCAGGAGTGTGAATTATTTGGCTAGATTGTCTTCTGAGGGAAGACTGTGTAGTTTTTGGAACTTATTTGCGTCAGAAATGATTCTATCATCCTTTGAAAATTTGGTGGAGAATAATTAGCTTGCTTTAATACAATGATTCTCAAGTTTTTTGTTCTCAAAACTCTTTTGGACTCTTAAAAATTGGCCGGGCGCGGTGGCTCAAGCCTGTAATCCCAGCACTTTGGGAGGCCGAGACGGGCGGATCACGAGGTCAGGAGATCGAGACCATCCTGGCTAACACAGTGAAACCCCGTCTCTACTAAAAATACAAAAACTTAGCCGGGCGAGGTGGCGGGCACCTGTAGTCCCAGCTACTCGGGAGGCTGAGGCAGGAGAATGGCGTAAACCCGGGAGGCGGAGCTTGCAGTGAGCTGAGATCCGGCCACTGCACTCCAGCCTGGGTGACAGAGCGAGACTCCGTCTCAAAAAAAAAAAAAGAAAAAAAAAAAAAAATTACTGAGAACCTCATATACTTTTTCTTTGTTATTGAGCTCTATTGATATTTACTATATTAGGAATCAAAATTGAAAATTTTTACTATATTAATTTAATAAGTGTCTATTAAATCATTCTTTTTTTAGTCTTTCTTATTATCCTTTCAGAGACAGAGTCTCATTCTGTTACCCAGGCTGAAGTGTAGTGGCATGACCACAGCTTATATAACCTGTAACTCCTGGTCTCAAGCAATCCTCCTGCCTCAGACTCCCTAGTAGTTAGGACTACAAGGATGCGTCACCACATGCAACTAATTTTTTAAAGAATGTTTTTGTAGAGACAGGGTTCTGTGATGTTGCCCTGACTGGTCACGAATTCCTGGCCTCAAGTGATCCTCTCGCCACGGCCTCCTGAAGTGCAGGGATTGCAGGCATGAGCCACTGCACCCAGCCCCAAATCATTTAAAATAATAAATACTAAATCTATCATATTACTATAGTATAAATAACATTTTAATGAATAATAACTATTTTCTAAAATCAGAAAAGTATGAAGAGTGGCATTGTATCATATTTTTATAAATGATTTCAATGTTTGGCTTAATAGAAGACAGCTAGATTGCCATATATACTTTTGTATTCAGTATATTCTGATATCACACATTACATTATGTAGCCTCTGCAAAAATCCACTACATTATGCTCATGGGAACATGAGAATGAAAAAGTTAAATAATGTTTTAGTATGATTATGAAAACAATTTTCACCTCATGTATCTTCTGAAAGGATCTTAGAGATTCTGGCTCACACTTTGAGAACCTCTCATTTAATGTGTGTATTACAATTTGATAAAGAGGGTGTAGTAGTTTTTTTTTTTTTTTTTGTAACTAGAATAAGGTATTTAAAATGTTGCTGTACTGAAAGATTCATATTAGTGCTTTATGAAAAGGCTCTCCATTCGTTAGGTGCTGTACATTGTTTTTGGTAGCCTTAGTATTGCTGAGCTATGATACCACATCAGCCAGATTGGAATTAAAAGTGTCCTTTCAGCTCTGAGGACCAATATGTATTGGTTTTTTGTTGTCTTTCACCAAATAATCAGAAGAGCCTCTACCCTGCTGCCTGAATTGAAAATTATCCTTTACAAGAATGTTTAGAATCATAGAATTTCTCCATCCAGTGTGGTATTTGTGTGTTTAGAATTCCATGGAAATGGTGATCCTCATGTAATGAGGAATACTTATTCTGATGAAGAGCTTCTTTTATTCAAATGTTATCCCATCTCTTTCTGGAGTAGTTATCTTGTAAATTATTTCTTTTGCTAACTGATAATACTCCTACTGCCATTCAGTTCTATATGTGTGCAATGGGGCAACAAAGTCACAGGCATCTACTCCTTTTTTTTTTTTTTTAAATTTATTTATTATTATTATACTTTAAGTTGTAGGGTACATGTGCATAACGTGCAGGTTTGTTACATATGTATACTTGTGCCATGTTGGTGTGCTGCACCCATCAACTCGTCACTTACATCAGGTATAACTCCCAATGCAATCCCTCCCCCATCCCCTCTCCCCATGATAGGCCCCGGTGTGTGATGTTCCCCTTCCTGAGTCCAAGTGATCTCATTGTTCAGTTCCCACCTATGAGTGAGAACATGTGGTGTTTGGTTTTCTGTTCTTGTGATAGTTTGCTAAGAATGATGGATTCCAGCTGCATCCATGTCCCTACAAAGGACACAAACTCATCCTTTTTTATGGCTGCATAGTATTCCATGGTGTATATGTGCCACATTTTCTTAATCCAATCTGTCACTGATGGACATTTGGGTTGATTCCAAGTCTTTGCTATTGTGAATAGTGCTGCAATAAACATACGTGTGCATGTGTCTTTATAGCAGCATAATTTATAATCCTTTGGGTATATCCCCAGTAATGGGATGGCTGGGTCATATGGTACATCTAGTTCTAGATCCTTGAGGAATCGCCATACTGTTTTCCATAATGGTTGAACTAGTTTACAATCCCACCAACAGTGTAAAAGCGTTCCTATTTCTCCACATCCTCTCCAGCACCTGTTGTTTCCTGACTCTTCAATGATTGCCATTCTAACTGGTGTGAGATGGTATCTCATTGTGGTTTTGATTTGCATTTCTCTGATGGCCAGTGATGATGAGCATTTTTTCATGTGTCTGTTGGCTGTATGAATGTCTTCTTTTGAGAAATGTCTGTTCATATCCTTTGCCCACTTTTTGATGGGGTTGTTTGTTTTTTTCTTGTAAATTTGTTGGAGTTCTTTGTAGGTTCTGGATATTAGCCCTTTGTCAGATGAGTAGATTGCAAAAATTTTCTCCCATTCTGTAGGTTGCCTGTTCACTCTGATGGTAGTTTCTTTTGCTGTGCAGAAGCTCTTTAGTTTAATTAGATCCCATTTGTCAATTTTGGCTTTTGCAGCTGTTGCTTTTGGTGTTTTAGACATGAAGTCTTTGCCCATGCCTATGTCCTGAATGGTACTACCTAGGTTTTCCTCTAGGATTTTTATGGTATTAGGTCTAACATTTAAGTCTCTAATCCATCTTGAATTAATTTTCATATAAGGAGTAAGGAAAGGATCCAGTTTCACCTTTCTACTTATGGCTAGCCAATTTTCCCAGCACCATTTATTAAATAGGGAATCCTTTCCCCATGTCTTGTTTCTCTCAGGTTTGTCAAAGATCAGATGGCTGTAGATGTGT